>NC_133369.1:7255133-7296221 GCF_049309525.1 Garra rufa | reverse complement strand
AGGCAGTATTTCTTATTTCCATTTTTTTCAGTTTCCAAGTTTTTCATCTAAAATTTTTATTTTATTTAACTTTTATTTCATGTAAAAAAAAAAATTGTTTTGTTTTTCATTTAATATTTGTGTTTTAATTATTTTTATTTTTTTAATTAACAAAAATGTTGTTGTTTTTATTTAAATTATTTTTTAATTGTAGTTTACATTTTAACAATTGTATTATGTGCTTTGTTTATTCAGTTTTTATCTTTCTGTTTACTTAATTTTTAATTTTCAATGTGATCTTAGTACTTTGACCTTATTTCAGTTAGCTTTCAAGGCAATATTTCTCATTTCCAGTATCTCAGTTCCAATATTTTTTTTTCCAGTTTCCATGTTTTTAATTTAACATTTATATTTTTAGTGTTAGTAACTTTCTAACAGCAACAAAAAAGGCAGATGTGACGGGTAGTACATTTAATTTTTTTTTTTTTTTAAGCAAAAATTGTGTTTTCTTGTAAAATGTGCACTAATAATCTTTATTTCCTACTTCAAAAAATATTTGTTTACAGGTTACTTCCTGTAATCACAAGCATATTCATTTTCTAAAGCCTAATATGTTCATAAAGTCCTACATGAAGTTAATGACCCAGCTGGACGTGTGTTTTTAAGCTAATGTGATCTTTTTTTTTCTTCCAATAGCTGTTCAATGCGGGAATCCTGGGACTCCGGCTAATGGGCGAATTTCTCGCGTTCATGGCACCACCTTCTCTCACTCCATCATCTACTCGTGCGTGGATGGATACCGGCTCTCGGGTTCGCCCTCCCGTCAGTGCCTGGCGAACGGTACCTGGTCTGGCAGCGAGCCCAACTGCACCCGTACGTACTCCAGCTCTGTTGCCTTACATCCTGGAAAAACTGAAACATGTTGGCAGCGTTTAAGTCTCCCTTCATCTGTTTTGTTTTTCCCCCCAACTGCGTTTCTCAAGAAATGTTGGCATTCGAGCAGGAAAGACTTTTCTGTAATAACACGACGCCCATTTGTAATTAGCCCAACCATCTTATCATGCGGCTGTTGTTGCTCAGATGTGGACCCTGTTCACCTCGTGAGCAATCTCATTAATGGAAGCAGATTTATTACTGCCGCCGTCTAAGTAATAGTAGGATGAGATGACAGGCAGAATCAATCTCACGCTGACGTATAATGCGAGATTGATGTTGGGGTAGTGGGAGAATAATGAGCGGGGGAGTGCTGCAGGACTGCGGTGAATTTCGCATGACATTACTCAACGCTCTGAGGAGAAGCTCTTTGTTGATGTGACAAGATAAACTGTGGATGTTAAAGGTGAAGTCATTTCGGATTGGCACAAATGATGAATGTAATCAAACACTCCCTCCGCCTGTCATTGATTAGTCAAACAGGAAGTCCTGCCCCGAATGCACTGCGCTTATATTGTTTCAGTCTGGCCAAAACGATCATTTGTCTTTTTAATGTGTCATATAACATTGACATCCAGTGCTGGGATGATTACTTTCAAATTAATAGACTGTTGCTGTTAGTAATGTACTACTTTTAGACTACTTGTGATCTAACATGATTGTCACGCTGATTTGAAGAGAATAATCTGGTACCATACTGATATAAAACAAAAAGAAAACAATATACAGTTGAGGTCAAAAGTTTACAACCCCCTTTCAGAATCTGCAAAATGTTAATTATTCTAGAAAAATAAGAGGGATCATGCAAAACACGTGTTGTTTTTATTTAGTAGTGACCTGAATAAGATATTTCACATAAAAGATGTTTACATATAGTCCACAAGAGAAAATAATAGTTGAATTTATAAAAGTTTACATACACTTGATTCTTAATACTGTGTTGTTACCTGAATGATCAACAGCTGTTTTTTGCTTTGTTTTGTTTAGTGATAGTTGTTCATGAGTCTGCGGTTTGTTCTGAACTGCCTGCTGTTCTTAAGAAAAATCCTTCAGGTCCCACAAATTCTTTGGTTTTCCAACATTTTTTGTGTATTCGAAACCTTTCCATCAATGACTGATTTTGAGATTAGTCTTTTCACACTGAGGACAACTCACTGAGGAAGGACTCATGTGCAGCTATTACAGAAGGCTCAAATGCTCACTGATGCTCCAGAAGGAAAAAACATGCATTAAGAGCCGGGGGGCTGAAAACTTTTTGAATTTGAAGATCAGGGTAAAATTGACTTATTTTGCCTTCTAGGAAACATGTAACTATCTTCTGTAGCCTCTAAATGGTAGTACTAAATGAAAATAATATGATATTTAGGCAAAATAATAAAAATGTACTGTACACATCTCCATTCTGTTCAAAAGTTTTCACCCCCTGGCTCTTAATGCATTCCTTCTGGAGCATCAGTGAGTGTTTGAACCTTCTGTAACAGTTGCATATGAGTCCCTCAGTTGTCCTCAGTGTGAAAAGATGGATCTCAAAATCATAGTCATTGTTGGAAAGAGTTCAAACACAAAAATGCTGAAACACCAAAGAAAAACTGAAGAACAGCAGGCAGTTTAACTGTTCAGGACAAACAAGGGACTCAAGTCCAACTATCACTAATCAAAACAAAAAACACAGCTGTGGATCATTCAGGTAACAACACAGTATTAAGAATCAAGTGTATGTAAATTTTTGAACAGGGTCATTTTTATAAATTAAACTATTACTTTCTCTTGTGGACTATATGTAAACATCTTTTATGTGAAATGTCTTATTCAGGTCAGTACTAAATAAAAAGTAACATGCATTTTGCACACTTCCTCTTATTTTGGTAAAATAATTAATATTTTGCAGATTCTGCAAGGTATATGTAAATGTTTGACTTCAACTGTTTGTTGCATTTTTAATAAACAAACATGAAGTGCTTTAAATCAGTGTTTCACAGTTTTCATAAGTAAAAAAATTCCCACAGCACACTACCAACCACTAACTATGGCAAAATTTCACAAACATGCATTGCTTCAAATGGCATATCAAAACTGGATATTATATTAAAAGTAGTGCTCACATTTAATGTAACACTTAATCTAAAGTAAGGTAGAAACACGTCAATAGGTAGCTGTATATTGTTAGTGATGATACAAAAAACTAATTCACATATCGTTGGGTGCAAACCTCATATGTTCAAAACCATTACTACTAAATATCCTAATGATTTTTGGCATAAAAGAAAAAGCGATCAATTTTGACCCATACAATGTATTTTTGGATATTGCTACAAATATACCTGTGCTACTTAAGACTAGTTTTGTGGTCCAGGATCACAAATTATAAATGATATTACTTTACAACATGAACATGTAAAAAGCAATCAACTTTTTAGAATTAAAAATTTCCAAGTTAGAAACAATTAAGCATCTAAAATCAATAATTTATGAATATTTAATTGCCATTGTGTAATCACGTAATCTGATTATGAGCATTGTAAAATTATATGGATATACTATTTTTTTTTAAGTTTGGTGTTTATATGATTTTTAAGAGGTTTCTTATGCTCACAAAAAGATGCATTTATTTGATCAAAAATACAGTAAACTGTAATATTATATAATATTTTTACAATTCAAAATTGCTGTAAATATATTTTAAAATGTAATTAATTTCTGTGATCAAAGCTGCATTTTCAGCATCATTACTCCAGTCTTCAGTGTCACATGATCCTTCAGAAATCATTCTAATATGCTGATTTGCTGCTAGAGAAACATTTTCCTTTATTTATACAAAATAAATAGTAAACAAATAGTGATGCAATTATTTCAGGAGTATCAGATGAATATAAAAAAATGGGGGGGAAATTGGATCTAAAATATGATCATGCAGAATAAGGCATTAATATGTGCTTTTTAAGGTGAGACACAGCCAATTTACCCAGTTAATTGATTACATTTTAAACTTTTTTGGTATTACAAGTTTGCAAAATATGCAAATAATGCATTATTGAATGAAATATGTGCTAATTTTCATACATTTCTAGTACAAAAATCTAAACACTGGATGAAGATCTCATTTTCTCACTTCATAATTCAGAAAAAAATGAATTGTTTTACCATTTTGGGGGGAATGAAATGTTGTATAAAATCAAGCAAATTATATATGAACAAATCCCTCTGTAAAAACCTTCAGGATATAGACAGGAATAAAAATCTAAAGTCTGGTGTGTGTAAGTGCTACTGAAGTGGAGATTTATGGCTCAGTGTAGGAGAAAAAACTCAACTCATTTAAGAAAACAACCTTTAAAAATATGTATTGTAATTGAAATCTATTGACACAAACCGATAAATTGCTATAAAAGAGACACTTAACAGTGTCTTTTGGGTGCTTTCTTTCCACTAGTCTGAAAAAATGCTTTATGAAACACCAAAAAGCCCCAAATCTCAAACTTGACAGGTGCATGACAGGTGTTTTTGCCTGCAGTGTCTTCCCTTAAGTACTAATAAATAGCTAATATGCATGCTAATAAGTAATATTTTATGCTCACAAAAAGATGCATTTATTTAGTCAAAAATACAGTAAACACAGTAGTATTATGTAACAAAAATAACTAATAGTTATCACTGTACCTTACTTATCAATTACATTGATAATTTTTTTTAGAAAAAAGTTTTCTAAAATGTTAGGTTTAAATATGCAAATGAGCCATTATTTAATAAAATGGGCTAATTTTTATACATTTCTAGTAACAAAAATCTAAACACTGGATGAAGTCTATGCTAGTAATATGCATGATAATAAGCAACTAGTTAATAGTGAGAATTGAATGTGTGAATGTTTACTACTGAATATTATTGCAACGATAATATTACTATGAATGCAATAAGGTAATATCCTAATGCTTTGACAGTCTAAGTGCTGTTGAACTGAAGATGTTGTTCTGCACGATGACAAAATGTGCCATATTTCAGCTGTAACCTGAGGCTTGACCATTATGCTCTCAGTGTGACAGGCAGAACTGTAACAGAAGCATCCAGAATAATTGTTTGTTTAGTTTTAGTTCCCTGGGAGACAGTCTTGAATCCATAAACAATTTAATGATGTTGTGTGTTTAGACTCTTCATGTTCACCCACACAAATAATGGTGTCACTGTTGTAAGACGTACATTTCCATAATGCACTGTCCTTCTTCTGCTCTAATAGTGATTAGCTGCGGGGAGCCGGGAGTACCTGCCAACGGCCTGAGGTTCGGTGAGGACTTCACCGTCGGCCAGAACGTGACGTATTCCTGCCAGGCCGGGTATGTGATGGAGAACGGGAGCTTCGTTATCCGCACCTGCACCCACAACGGCACCTGGAGCGGAACATTACCCACCTGCCAAGGTACAGAGTTTGAAGGCCTTTCTTTTTCTTGAAATTACGACACTGAGACTTTTTGGTGCTTTGCCGAGGCATTGAGTGCCACAAACAAACAGATGTTGCTCTGTAGTTGCCAGGGCTTCTTGGATGGCAAACGGGCCATTGTTTCTGAAGGAAGGCATCAAAGAATAAGGGTTAACCGCGACAGTTTTTCTCACACGTCAGAAGAGAGCGAGAGTTAGAGAGAGAGAGAGGAGATTCATGAATATTTGACAAGCTTTCTCTCTGAGCACTCGCTTGTAGGAACGGTCGTTGACTTTCTGTATCCTTCGATTACTGAGACGATTCAAACAAGTTAAAAACAGACCCACATAGCCTCTGTGCTCAGGTAGATGAGAAATTAAATGGACGTGAATGTTTTTGAAATCAGCATTTCAGGTTAAGATTGATAATTAGTGAAAATGCATATCTGAAAACTATATAAATGATCACTATTTCACAATTTTTCAAACTTCTTTAAGTTTTGTATGTTTATACATATATAAAATTATTTATTTATTTGTTTGTTGTCATTTTTTTTATGTCCAATCACAATAAAATGGACCACAAAAATAAATAAATATTTAAATCTATAAAAATAAATATAACTGGCCATTGTTAATAAAAACTAATTTAAATGATTGAATAATCAAATCACCAAACAAATGAATATATATTTATTTTTAGCATTAATTTGTGTTTGTTTTTTTTTTGTTTGTTTGTTTATATTTTATCATTGTCCTTGAAATTTGTTTGTTCTTTTTTTGTATTTAAGCCTAGGCTTGTTACTTTTGGTTGTCAGCAACAAGTGTTCATCACCTTTCAAACTGATTTAGTTAACAAATGTAAATTACTTTAATATTACAAAAATAATAAATAATTACATTTTTAATAATTTTCCAAAAATGTTTTTTTTTTTTTTTTTTTTTTTTTTTTTTAAGTATTTTAAATATCCAACAGCAAAAAGTTTAATAATATTTTTTTCATGCCATATTAGCAACAGCTAATATTTATTTATATATTTTATTTTTTTATAATAAATGCCATGATTTTAAATGTCCATTAACGAACAGTTATTTCTATATATTATTTGTATATATCATATTTATTATTGCAATAACAGGATCTAATAGTATTTTTGTATTTAATCCTTATATAAGACTTATTTCATTTTCATTTTCAGAGCTTTGGATGTCAGCAACAATAGTGCTCATTACCTTTCAAACGGATTTAGTTAACAAACTTAAATTACTTTAATATTACAAAAAATAATAATATTTAATATTTAATATTCCAAAAATGTAAAAAATATTTTAAATATCCAATAGCCAACAAAAAAAAAAAATAATATATATATATATATATATATATATATATATGTGTGTGTGTGTGTGTGTGTGTGTGTGTGTGTGTGTGTGTGTGTGTGTGTGTGTGTGTGTGTGTGTGTGTGTGTGTGTGTGATATTATTTTTATATATTTTTTTTCATTATATATATTATTTATTTTCCAAAAATGTAAAAATTATTTTAAATATCCAAAAACCAAATATCCAAATCGTTGTTTTTTTTTTTTATAAATACTATGATTTTAAATATCCAGTAACAAACAATATTTTAATATATGCATAATATTTTTATATATCATATTTGTTATTGCAATAACAGGAAATAATAGTATTTATTTATTTATTTATTCAAAATCAAATGTATATTTGTATTTCTTACTGGTAAAAATTAGGTATGCCAATGGAATAAAATGGTCAATAGCCCTAAAAAAAAAATACATTTCATAAATTTTGTCTCAAATTTTCCACGGACCCCTAGCCCCCTCTTACTGTTCACTGGTTCCCTTTCACTATACATTTAGCTAATTATGAGGTATTCAGCTATTTTGACACATGTAATGTGAAATATGTAGAATCATTATAGCCGTTCTCCCCTATTAGATAATGCCAGTGTTTCATTTTAATACCTTTATGTATTTCACAGGTCTTTCAATCAGTGAAACCGTTCCGCAGTATTCAGCATTGATTCAATCTTGGCTTTGCGATAAGCGTCATTTCAGTCTATGGCATTCAGCGCTCTCCTTTCAGCCATTATTTATTTCTTTTTTGAGCCAATATCAGATTTTCTTTGGCAGCTCACATGCTCACATCCTTTTACAAATCACTGAGAGGAAACTTTGCTTCCTCCGGCGTTCTCATTAGCGCTAAAACACTATTGACAGTTGTTGCTTGAAATGGTTGATATTTTTTTAAGACTTCACCATCCTCATTACAACATTAATAGCATAAATGTCTAGAATCCTTTGCATTTAGTCCTGTTTTTCCACACTTGATACTGTCTTGTTAGCTGAAGAAATCTGCATTGCGTACTGTAGCTGAAAATGGCGGCCATTAAAATTCTGAGAACAAACACAGAGAGCAAATTGCTCTGTGAGATCCTGCAGTGAAACATCAATGTAGCATCCTAATAGGCCGTAATGCAAAGTCATTAGAAAGCCATTTCTCCGGCCCAGCGTGGATGGATCGTAGCCCGTGAGTGATTTGTGGCGGGACGGACCCTCAGGCGTGCCTCCCGTCAGTCGGTGGTGAAGTCTGCCGCGAGGCATTTGTGCCCGAGGGTTCATCTCGCTCTCAGTTTCTCCTTCATTGCTCTTCTTTTCAGCGTCGGCAGACAGTGCTGCTGAAGACTGTCAGTGTCCAGTGACCTGTTTGAGATTAGCATGCTGGTCTTTCACACACACCGGAGAATCAGGGAATTTTAAAAATGTGATTTCCAGGTCTGGAGAAGTCATAGAAACATCTATAGGGAATGTAAATATGTTCAGTTACGCTCTGCAGGACCTTTGCTTAGAGTCACAAGGCCCGGGACAAATTGTTTATGGGTGGGACACTTTTTGGGATCAGGGTTATTATCGTTAACTAAAACTATTATAAATATACTTGTTAGCTGAACTAAAGCTAAATATAAATATTAGATGAAAAAATAATTTAAATTAAAATGAAGCTAGAAATATAAAAATAAAACCCAATTCTGAATATTAATCAAAATAAATATAGCATATAAATAATACTAAAATCATAAAATCAACAGAATTATATATATTCTGTCGATTAATGCAGAGTAATTTTTAAATTTTGTTTACTTAAAGGTGCTTACAAAAGAAATGAAGACACTTGTGTTCAAAATACAGTTGAGGTCAAAAGTTTACATACACCTTGCAGAACCTGCAAAACGTGAATTATTTTAGCAAAATAAGAGAATCGTACAAAAATGCTTGTTATTTTTAATTTAGTACTGACCTGAATAAGATATTTCACATAAAAGATTGAATTTAGTTGAATTCATAAAAATGATCCTGTTCAAATGTTTATATACACTTAACACTGTGTTGTTACCTGAATGATCTACAGCTGTGTGTGTTTTTTTTTTTTATTTTGTTTTTTTTTTGTTTAGTGATAGTTGTTTATGAGCCTTTTGTTTGTACTGAGCAGTTAAACTGCCTGCTGTTCTTCAGAAAAATCCTTCAGGTCCCACAAATTCTTTGGTTTTTCAGCTTTTTTGTGTGTTTGAACTTTTTCCAACAATGTGTGATTTTGAAATCCATCTTTTCACACTGAGGACAACTGAGAGACTCATATATAACTATTACGGAGGGTTCAAATCTTCACTGGTGCTTCAGAAGGAACAACAATGCATTAAGAGCCGGGGGTGAAAACTTTTGAACAGAATGAAAATTTGTACATTTTTTGTATTTTGCCTAAATATCATATTTTTTTCATTTAGAACTGCCCTTTAGAGGCTACAGAAGATACGTACATGTTTCCCAGAAGACAAAATAAGTTACAATTACCTTGATCTTCAAATTCAAATAGGTTTCACCCTCCAGCTCTTAATACATTGTTTCTTTCTGAAGCATCAGTGAGCATTTGAACCTTCTGTAATAGCTGCATGAGTCCCTCAGTTGTCCTCAGTGTGAAAAGATGGATCTCAAAATCATACAGTCATTGTTGGAAAGGGTTCAAATACCCAAAAAATGCTGAAAAACCAAAGAATTTGTGGGACCTGAAGGATTTTTCTGAAGAACAGCAAGCTGTTTAACTGTTCAGGACAAACAAGGAACAACGATCACTAAACAAAAACACAGCTGTGGATCATTCAGGTAACAACACCGTATTAATAGCCAAGAGGTAATTTTTTATAAATTCAGCTATCATTTTCTCTTGTGGACTATATGTAAATGTCCTTTATGTGAAATATCTTTTTTCAGGTCAGTACTAAATAAAAAATACCATGCATTTTGTATGATCCCTCTTGTTTTGGTAAAGTAATTAACATTTTGTAGATTCTTTAAGGTGTATGTAAACTTTTGACCTCTACTGTTTGTACAGTCTACAGTATGAAAACAAATCTTGATATCTTAAGAGGTGTTGCTTTTCAATAGTTACCTTGTTTTCAAAAATTGTTTATATTTAAACTAGTAAATGAGACAAATTGCTCATTATGAATTGCGGTGTAAAAATAGTGCACTTGCAAATTCCACTTGTTTTATAATTTGTTTATACTCAAAAGATATCAAAATACTCTTGTATTGAAGCTACAACACATTCTCTAAAAAACAAGTTCTAATGTCTTGACTGGAAAACAAGTCGAAAACACTAATTAAAAACACATTAAAAAGTCATTTTTTGCAGTTACCACCACAAGAGTTTATTACATCCAGTTTTGCAGCTGGTATTATCATGTAATGCAGGTAATATGCACAATGTCTGCACAGATGTACCAAAAATGCAGTGGCAATCATAAACTTGTATCCTCTCTAAATAAAATAAAATAAATGTATGTAAAGAATAGATGATACAATTAATGTAATAGTTGCTATTATGCATCAGATGCACTTTTTGAATTTTTTTAAAGCATGTTCAATTAATCAGGCAATCATTTTTACCAGTACAATTTTTTTTACTATTTTACTATGGAAGCTTGTTACTGCTGCGAAATAAAAAAAAAAATGCGAAAGGTAATTGCAAATTTTCTCACAATTGCGAGTTTATATATTACAATTCTTGGCATTTTCCCTCAGAATAACATGAGTTTTACACGAGTTCTAAGTTTGAATTTTGACTTTTTTATTTTGAAATGTGAGTTTATGTCATAGTTTTTGAGTTTGCCTCATTTTGTTCTCAGAATTGCAGGTTTATATTTTTTAACACCTCGGAATTTTATGAAAAAAGTTGCAAGAAAAAATTGAGAAAGTCAGATTTTTTTTTATTATTTTACTATGGAAGCTTGTTACTGCTGCGAAATAAAAAAAAAAATGCGAAAGGTAATTGCAAATTTTCTTTCTTTATATATTACAATTCTTGGCATTTTCCCTCAGAATAACATGAGTTTTAGACGAGTTCTAAGTTTGAAATTTGGACTTTTTTATTTTGAAATGTGAGTTTATATCATAGTTTTTGAGTTTGTATCATTTTCTTCTTATAAACCTGTTATTCTATCTTTTAACACCTTAGAATTATATGAAAAGAAAGTTGCAAGAAAAAGTCAGAATTGTGAGGTGTAAACTATATTAATAAAAATGATAATAGCATATAAAACTAAAATAACACTGGATCAATTCAAGCTAAATTTAGCAAATCAACAGCATTTCTGCTATTTTGTTGATTAATGCAGAAAATTATTTTGTTATTGGTCTATTTAATTATTTACCTAAGGTGCTTAAAATGAACATACATTTTAAGAAAAAGTCTGAATTGTGAGATATAAACTCAGAATTGCAACTTTTAGTGATTTTTTTTTTTTTCTTTTTTTTTGATTAATGTTTTACATTCAGTTCTTGTTTGAGGAAAGGAAACAGTTGTTCATTTGTGTGGGTGGCAGTTCCAGTTGAATATATGTGCATATGCAGGAAGAAACCAGACGGAAGCAGACTTGTAAAATCGCACTGGAAGGTTTCTTTCTCCATGAACTGTCAAAACTTGTAAAAGACAAACAGGCTCAGGTGTCTCATTAAAGACCGAGGCAAGAGGAGACCGGTGAGTCTGTTTCTCAAGCGTGTCAGTTGCTTTTACTTTAAAACCAGTATAATAGTGTTGATTTTAGTCATTAAGGATAATGCCTCAGATATTTCAGTCAGTTTTCCCCCTGTGTTTCCAGAGATTCTCTTTTGCAGACTGTCTACATGCTAGTAAATGGATTTTCATTGACAGCACCTAATTTTAAACGTGGACTTGTATTGGATCCTGTTATGTACTTTCCTGAAGTGTTTACAGAGAAATTTTCAGACCCAAACTTCAGTCGATATTCTCCCAGAACAGTAAACAACACAACGGTAAGCAGTTGCTGGGGGGAAAAGGTTAAGGTTAGTTGGAAAAAGATTTGGAAGTCTTGTCAAAGCACCTTGGCTGAGAAGAAAGGTGGTGCTTTATACTTGGCAACACTGCTGTTCACCCCGGGGTCAGTCGTGCAGATGAGCAGCAGTGACGCGTGGTTCTGTCATCCACACTGAGGCGCGGATGGCCTTAGGGACCTGCTTGAGCGATGGGCCCTTCTACGTGCAACACATGCTGAGCGGCTGCAAAACGTACACAAACATGATGCAAAACATGGCCTGTAGCACACAGCTGCAAGAGACTGTGTGCTCTTCTAGAGCTGAAGACAGGACCATTGGTCGAGCCAGAACGTGTTGACTGTTTTGGGTCGATCAAACAATTAAGCAAGACAGTAAATTACTTACATGAGGTACACGTAGATTTTTTCAGCTCTACTATTTTAATTTTACCAATTTTTCAGGGTGTTTTTCTCTTTGTATTTGCACTACCGTTTATAAGCTTGGCGTCTCACAGTTGCAAGTTTATATTACAGTTCTAATATTCTTCTTCAGAATTCTGAGTTTACAGCTAAGACTTTTGACCTTTTTCTTTGATTTCTTTTAAATTTACATCTCAAAATGTTGACTTATTTTTCTTCTGAGATTAAATCTTATTTCTCTAAAGTCTAAGTTATATCTCAGAATTTTGACTTTTCTCTAAATTTTAGGTTTACGTCTTAGAATTTTGACTTTTTCTCTGAGTTTACATCTCGAACTTTGCACGTTTATTCTGAATTTTGAGTTTACATCTGAGAATTTTGAAAAAAAAATTGTGAATGTTGAGTTTACATCTCAGAATTGTTACTTTTTTCTCTGAATTCTGAATTCATATCTCAGAATTTAGAATTTTTGTCTCTGATTTCTGTGTTTACATCTCAAAATTTGAACATTTATTCTGAATTTTGAATTTGCATCTTAGAATTTTGTCATTTTTCTTTGAATGTTGAGTTTACATCTCAGAATTGTTACTTTTTTTCTCTGATTTCTGAGATTACATCTCAAAATTTAAACATTTATTCTGAATTTTGAATTTACATCTCAGAATTTTAACTTTTCTCTGAATTCTAAGTTCATATCTCTGAATTTAGACTTTTTTCTCTGAATTCTAAGTTAATATATCAGAATTCTGACTTTTTTTCTCTGATTTCTGAGTTTACATCTCAGAATTTTGACTTTTTCACTTAATTTTAAGTTCATATCTCTGAATTTAGATTTTTTTCTCTGAATTCTGAGTTTACGTCTTAGAATTTTGTAATTTTTCTCTGAATGTTGAGTTTACATCTCAGAATTGTGACTTTTTCTCTGAATTCTGAGTTTATATCTTAGAATTTTGACTTTTTATCTCTAAATTTTCTCTGAATTCTGAGTTTCATCTCAGTAATTTCTCTCAATAATTTTCAAATTTTAATTTTTGAGGTAAACTATTCCTTTAAACTAGGATAGATGCTTGTTTTTCATCCACTAAACATGACACTTCACTGTTAAAGCTGTTTGTATGAAGTATGTGTAATTATCTGCATGCATACAGTACAACATGCTTAGCATGTGTAGTATGTACTTGAAATATTTCACTTGATACCGTCTGTTAACTGAAGCATCAACTAACAAGGCTTATTGCATGTATTGCTTTAATAATTAAGTTAGGTTGCATGAATCTATTTAATAGCCTTGAATTTAATATTCAACACCCTTCTGAGGGACATGAACACTTAGCATTTCAGTTCTTAACCTTGTTAGCTTCCATGTCTCATTAAACCCAACCCCTGAGCCATGAGATTCACACATAAAATCATCATCCTCATCATCATCATGCTCGTGTCTGCTTAAAGCAGTCTCCACACACCTCCTGGAGCCACTACACTCATTTATTATACATTATACATCCTTCATTCTATGCGTGAAGGCTTTCAATCATCCAGGTCACCACCGCAGAAAGCTGCTGCGCTTGCTTTATCCCTTCGCTTTTGACTTTGATTGGGTCGGACAGTTTGCCAAACTCTCCGGCCCTGCCGCTGGAGTCATCTTGCAGCTCACTCTCAGCCCCTCATATTTACTGAAGCAGCGGCACTATAAGCTGCAGGCTTAAGGCCGCTGCGCTCTTCTGCGGAGGGATCTTCTGTCCTGCCTTCACACTTAATCTCCAAAGCTACGAGCAGCTCACAGGACGTTTCCAACACCTCCAGATCAGCGAGGCAGCCGTGCAAGGCATGTTTTCCTACTGAGGAGAATTGTATGAAGCACAAAGCTTAGAGCAGTGCTTCACCCAAAAATGAAATATGTCATAATTTACTCGACCTCATGTCGCTCTGAACGCGTTATGACTTTATTTTCCTCTCTGGAGCCCAAATAGAGGATTTTTGAAGGAAATTCAGTTTGAAGGGGCTGTCGAGCTCCAAAAAATGGCTGTAGAAGTAGCAGTGTTGCAAATTTGGGAGATTTGTCACAACATTTAGCAACTTTCCCATGGTTCCTGCCACTTTTAACAATGCTGTTATTTGTGCTATGTAAACATACTGATGTATTTACATATATATTTGATTTACACTACACAGATATACTATATCTATATATATACAGTGCCTTGCAAAAGTATTCATACCCCTTCATTTTTTTCACGTTTTGTTGCAGCATTATGTTAAACGTCTTTAAATTAGTTTTTCCCCCACATCAATTTACACTCCATACACCATAATAATGACAAAGCAAAAACCAGATTTGCAAATTTTACAAATTTATTAAAAATAAAACACTGAAATAAGTACATTGCATAAGTATTCATACCCTTAACTCAGTACATAGTTGAAGCACCTTTACAGCCTCAAGTCTTTTTGGGTATTATGTGACGAGCTTTGCACATCTGCATTTGGCAATTATCTGCCATTCTTTGCCTCACCTTTTCACCTCTCAAGCTCTGTCAGCTTGGATGGGGGCTGGCAGACAATTTCTAGAGTCCTAGTTGTTCCAATCATCTTCCATTATGGAAAATGCTTGTGTGAACCTTCAATGCAGCAGATTTTTTTCTGAACTCTTCTCTAGATCATTGCCTTAACGCAAGTCTGTCACTGAGCTCTACAGGCAGTTATCTTGACCTCAGGACGGATATGCATTTTCAGCTGTTAGACCTTTTCTGAGAGGTGTGTGCCTTTCTAAATCATACTTATTCAAATGTATTTGCCACAGTTTAACTCCACTCGAAGTGTAGTAACATCTAGAAGCAATATGAATGCTCCGGAGCTAATTTTCGAGTGTCCCAGAAAAGGGTCTGAATACTTATGCAACGGGATCTTTTCAGTTTTTAATTTTTAATAAATTTGCAAAAATGTAAAAAAAAAAAAAACTATTTTTCAGGAAGTGGAAAACAAGACCATACCAAAGGATATCATTGATTTATTAAAGTATCAGACCATTTTGGCAAACATTGTGATGCCTTTTGTGCAAAGTCTGAAGCTAATAATCAATGGACTTTCCTGCAGGACAATCATCCCAAAGTATACGTTCAAATCTACTTACGCTTGGTTCAGGGATCAGTCATAGAATGTTTTTAAGTGGCCTGTTCAGTTTCCAGATGTAATTCTCATTGAAAATACATGGTTGAATTTGAAGCAAGCAGTGGCAAAGTAAAAATCAAAGATTATGAGTGATCTGAAAGCTTTTTCAGGGGAGGAATGGGCTAAGATTGCAGCAGAGAGGTGACAGAAGCATCTAAGCACTTCCAGGCAGTGTTTATTGGTGGTTTTAAAGAATAAAAGATTCTGCACCAAATTTACTTTCAGGGGTTGAATAATTTTGAACATGAATGTTTAAGAGCCAATTCGATTTTTTTTCATTATTCATCAACTTACGTTCTCAGATTTACTCAAATGTGTATTAATAAACTTTCTTTAATAGTTTACTATTGTTTTCACAAAATGTTGTTCTCTGAAGGAAAATGTCTTGCAGGTCAAGGGGGTTGAATAATTTTGATTGCAAGTGTATATATATATATATATATATATATATACTAGGGGTGGGCATAGATTATTTTTTTTAATCTAGATTAATCTAGATTCAATTTTGGAATTAATCTAGATTAATCTAGATTAAAATGGCTAATTTGAATTCTGCTGAAGGCATTCAGAATATGTGTGCTACCCAAATAATGACTAAAAGTAAGTCTTCGAGAACGGGCCAGGTGGCGCATTAGATCAGGCGCTCATCTCCTGTTTCCAAAATGCATCACAAACTGCTTGACAATTGCATTTACAACATAATTACCTATACAAACTTGTGTAACCAAGTACTTCTGCGCAGAAGGCTGCACGACGTGCGCGTTGCCGTTAAATACAATCAATCCGGGCATGGATTTCTGCGTCCATAGTCTTCCATTAAACTGCGTTGCTTTTAGAAGCGTCAATTCAGTTGTTGCATATAGTTTAATGTCTTTATTTCGGGATTATCAAAGTAAATTATAACTCACGTGCCCCAGTAAAAAGGGTCTAGCAACGCACCTGCCCTGAAGCGGCTTCATAACTGCATCCATGTTTGCACGTCTCATTTGATGTGGTAATTTCACAGAAGTTGAAGACTCGTTCTCGCCCCCTACAGTGCAATTCGACTAGGTATATGTCATCCACGCTAAAATATCAAGGTGAAAGTCATCATATCTTGCGTAGTTTAGACCCAGCTCCCAACCCAACTTTGAGAATAGATTAACGGCGATAGTCTCACGTTATCGCAGCACGTTAACGCCGATAACGGCCCACCACTAATATATACACACACACACACAGAAACATATTTATACATATTTATATGCCATATTTTCTATCTCAGTATGTTTAAAAATTCCACAAAAATAGCATCATTAAAAGTGGATATATATCCTTTTTGGTCCTCGAATCTGATTGGCTGAGAGAAGTGCAATTTTCTAGTAATAACAGCTCCTCAACCATCTCACCATTTGTATCACTCCACTTGCGGTGTATCTCACAGTAAGTGTCATGGCTTTTTTTCTCTGAATTTTGAGTTTACGTCTCAGAATTTTGACTTTTGTCTCTAAATTCTGACTTTTTTCTCTAAATTTAGTTTACATCTTAGAATTTGTATTTTTTTTCTCTGAATTCTGAGTTTGCATCTCTGAATTTTGACTTTTTTTCTCTGAATTCCAAGTTTACACCTCAGAATTTAGATTTTTTTTCTCTGAATTCTGAGTTTGCATCTCAGAATTTTAACACTTTTTTTCTGATTTGTGAGTTTGTGTTCTCCATGAGTTAAGACTTCTTTTTTCTTTTTATTTCAAAGTTTGGCGTCAGTAATTTAAAATATATAAAGTACATGAAAAATTTACACACACTGTTTTATTGTGAATATGATATTGAGCTGAAGAATGAATGCTGTATCAGGTGCAGGTAATCACACTCGTTTAGACCATCTCTCTCATAATACTCTACATAATACAATGAGCTTTTAATACAGTAATACAATAAGTTTTCAGTGAAGCAACTCAATGTTCTTTGGGCTTGGGCTCAGGTGTTAAAGTGTCAACTTGAGATTTAAATAAGTGGCGGAAAGAAGTAGTTCACACAAAAGAGGGTTGAATAATATGTGGACCTTTTTCAAATGTCGCTTTGTGTTCATGTAAGAAAGGGTTTGTAATGACATGAAGTGAAGTAAAAACCATCCATTTAACGAAACAAAATGGCTATTCAATGTGATGAACTAATGGACACCTAATTGACCTTTGAGTCTCATTTATTAGTTTTGCATGGCTAGATATACACATTAACAATAGGATCTTTACAGAGCAGCGCCGTGACTCCTGCACATCTTTTTTAGAGGTTTTATTGGGGCGCTTGCTTTCCAAAACATCTCATCATTTATTCATTCGCCGTCCAAACCCCAGCTGCTCTCCACCGACTGCTCTCCAGCACTGTCAGAATATCATCTCACGAGTTTTCCATCTGCTCCCCTCGCGTCCTTTTTTCAATTCAACATTTGCAATTTAAAACATCTTTTGATTGGCCCTGCAGACGTTTGCTGACTTCTGTTGATTTCACCAGCGCAGGAAGTCCTAGTATGTTTAGTAACAGGTATTTGTAAATAAATTTAACACTCGATCCATACACAAAACGACACCGGAGTCTGCCCCAAAAGTTCAAATAAAAATGATGCAACAGTTGCTGAGATGAAAGCAGGTTGCACATGATGAATCCCAGCCCTGAGGTGATGCCTGTGCTACGGTTTCCACCTAATGCTGTGTTTAACCAGCCTCTTCTGAACCTCTCAACACCTTGAACACAAGTGAAACCCTGTGTTTTAGTCACCCTTCATAAATAACACTTGAAGCCACTGAATTGATCATCAATGACGTATTGAATACAGTGTTTATGCTTTATTATATGATGCTGAAGTGGAGCATAGTCCTTCACGGTAGAAAAACTACAGAAAAAAGGCCTTCCTTTCTTCAGCGATGGGCTTTCAAGACTGGCTACATATATTAAAGCTTGGCCAGAGGGCAGTACATCCTTAAAATACATATCAGTACTTCAAGGTTGGCTGACACTGACACTACATGAGGAAGTTTGGTTGGCGTTTTCTTTCTCTGATGTGTTGGGATGGAAAAAGTAAGCAGTGAATTAAATTTAGCTTGCAGTGTTTCGCTGTTTAACACTGTTGTTGGTGTGAAAACGTATTATTTTGTTTTCTAGTGATCCTGACAGCAGTAATTGTAGTCAGATCATTTGTGTGTCTGATGTGGGACAGCGAGCAACCAAGTACAAACACTGTGGGACAAATCAAAATTAACATTTATTTGAACTCTCAAGTGTTTGACACATTCAAATGTTTTAAAATCCAAACATCATGTTAATTTATTACATGAGGGTATTAAAGTTGCCAGTTTAATGAAATGAATATGAATGAATCAGATTCCTTCTCAGTGGGAACAAATGAAACAACTGAGTCTGAATGTTGACGCCATGATGAACGTGTGCTTGAGTGACCTGCATATGAATCATGATGTTGTTTTTGTGCAGTATTTATTACATGAAAATTTATTAAGATTAAGTTAATTTAATACCATCTTGTGCTCAGTGGAATTTTTTTTTTAAGTTATGGTTTAGTATTTTTGGTTAGAAACACCTAGGGAAACTCTTAAATGAGGGCATGTTTGTGAATCTCATTGCCTGTATTTTTTTGTAATATCGGTTGGATAAACAAGTAAACAAGAAATAAAACCACACTAACACACATTCAGGCAAGAGTTAACTATATAGTAAAGGTAGATTTTACCGGGAAGGACGAGAGTATTGGGTTGTATGTTTCTTTTTACATTGTTTTTGTTTTGGTTTCCACAAAAATATTAAGCTACACAACTCTTTTCAGCACTGATAATAAAGTTTTGAATAGCATAGCTGCATTTTAGAATGTTTTCTGTAGGATCAAGTGACAATGAAGACTGGAGTAATGAAGCTGAAAATTCAGCTTTGCATGACATAAATAAATTGCATTTTCAAATATATTTACAATATCTATGTTATATTCACGTATCTTCTATGGTTTCTACCTCTTCAACTTTTTTTCTATGGTTTCTACCTCTTAAATTTTTTTTTCAACTTCTACTACTTCGACTTCTTCTTCGACTTCTATGGTTTTTGACTAGGTTTTTCTTCAGCGTCTACGTATTCGACTTTCTAAGGCTTCTGCTTCTTCAACTTTATCTCTGGCTTCTACTTCTTTGACTTTTTCTATGGCTTCTGCTTTGTCAACTTTTTCTTCGACTTCTACATCTTTAAATTCTGTGGCTTCTGCCTCTTCGACTTTTTCTTTTTTGACTTCTTCTATAGTTTCTGCCTAAGTTTTTATTCTATGGTTTCTGACTAGGTTTTTCTTCGACTTCTACATCTTCGACTTCTTCTGTGGTTTCTTCCTTTTTGACTTTTTCTTCGACATCTACGTCTTCAACTTCTATGGTTTCTGCCTAGGTTTTTCTTCTATGGTTTCTGAGTAGGGCTTTTTTTTTTCAACTTTTACTTTGACTTTTTCTTTGACTTCTACTTCTTTGACTTTTTCTTCTACGGTTTATGCCTCTTCGACTTCTTCTTCGATTTCTACATCTTCGACTTTTTCTTCGCCTTCTATATCTTCGACTTTTTCTTTGACTTGATCCATGGCTTCTGCCTCTTCGATTTTTTCTTCGCCTTCTACGTCTTCTGCCTTTTTTTTTTACTTCTACGTCTTCAACTTTTTCTTCGCCTTCTATGTCTTCGTCTTTTTCTTCGTAGACTTTTTTCTTCGCCTTCTATGTCTGCGACTTTTTCTTCGACTTCTACTTCTTCGACTTTTTCTTCGCCTTCTACATCTTCGGCCTTTTTTTCGACTTCTACATCTTCGACTTTTTCTTCGCCTTCTACATCTTCGGCCTTTTTTTCGACTTCTACATCTTCGACTTTTTCTTCGCCTTCTATGTTTTCGACTTTTTCTTCGACTTCTACGTCTTCAACTTTTTCTTCGACTTGATCCATGGCTTCTGCCTCTTCGACTTTTTCTTCGACTTCTACGTCTTCAACTTTTTCTTCGACTTGATCCATGGCTTCTGCCTCTTCGACTTTTTCTTCGACTTCTACGTCTTCAACTTTTTCTTCGACTTGATCCATGGCTTCTGCCTCTTCGACTTTTTCTTCGACTTCTACGTCTTCAACTTTTTCTTCGACTTGATCCATGGCTTCTGCCTCTTCGACTTTTTCTTCGACTTCTACGTCTTCAACTTTTTCTTCGACTTGATCCATGGCTTCTGCCTCTTCGACTTTTTCTTCGCCTTCTACATCTTCGGCCTTTTTTTCGACTTCTACATCTTCGACTTTTTCTTCGACTTGATCCATGGCTTCTGCCTCTTCGACTTTTTCTTCGACTTCTACGTCTTCAACTTTTTCTTCGACTTGATCCATGGCTTCTGCCTCTTCGACTTTTTCTTCGACTTCTACGTCTTCAACTTTTTCTTCGACTTGATCCATGGCTTCTGCCTCTTCGACTTTTTCTTCGACTTCTACGTCTTCAACTTTTTCTTCGACTTGATCCATGGCTTCTGCCTCTTCGACTTTTTCTTCGACTTCTACGTCTTCAACTTTTTCTTCGACTTGATCCATGGCTTCTGCCTCTTCGACTTTTTCTTCGACTTCTACGTCTTCAACTTTTTCTTCGACTTGATCCATGGCTTCTGCCTCGTCGACTTTTTCTTCGCCTTCTACATCTTCGGCCTTTTTTTCGACTTCTACATCTTCGACTTTTTCTTCGCCTTCTATGTTTTCGACTTTTTCTTCGCCTTCTACGTCTTCGGCTTTTTCTTGGACTTATATTTCTTCAACTTCTTCTATGGCTTCAGCCTCTTCATCTTCTATTTTTTTTACTTCTTCCCTTGTTTCTGACTAGGTTTTACTTCGACTTCAACTTCTTCAACTTTTTCTTCTACTTCTATAGTTTCTGCCTAGGTTTTTATTTTATGGTTTCTGACTAGGTTTTTCTTCGACTTCTTCTACTTCAACTTTTTGTTTGACTACTTACATGGCTTCTGCCTCTTCGAATTTTTCTATATATGTGAATATAACGTTATATCCTGTCTAGCAAAAGGGAGTCTAAAAAGTGTCAGTCTTCAAATGTCTCAATATAGGGCTGTCAAAGTTAACACATTAATGCAATATAATTTACAAAAAATAGCACCATTAACACAGGTTCTGTTTGACCCAATAAATCACACATATTTAAGGGTTGCCAGATCAACGGTTGCCAGGTCCTACACTTAACATTGCTTGTAGATTGCCTGCCGACGAAAAATTGCTTTGTGTTTTGTTCCTTCTGATAAGAAACAAGAGTATTGTGTTGTACGTTTCTTTTTACATTGTTTTGGTTTTGGTTTCCACAAAAATATTAAAGGAGTAGTTCACTTTCAGAACAAAAATGTACAATTAGAAAGTATATACATTGTAAATTGTTTTTAGAAAATAACAGATTTTTTCGCTAGATAAGACCCTTCCTCAGCTGGAATTGTTTAGAGCCCTTTGAAGCTGCATTTAAATTGCATTTTGAATTTCAAACTCAGGGGCAGAAATCCTGAAATGATGTTTTCTTCGAAAAACAATTTCTTTACGACTGAAGAAAGAAAGACATGAAAATCTTGGGTGACAAGGGGGTGAGTACATTATCTGTAATTTTTTGTTCTGGAAGTGAACTACTCCTTTAAGCTACTTAGCTTAGAGTTACAATGTTACTGTTTTAATCACATTTCTATGAAATAAATACAGACTTGGTGAGCATAAGAGACTTGTTTTTTAAAAACACTCTCAAATCTAGATCAGATTGACCAAACAACCTCAATTTTGCGACCACATTTCTGGCATTACCTCATTTGCATAATTCCTTTATTGAATCTACCTGCAAATGAATGACATTGTCGCCAGACTTTCATGCATTCTTAATGAACTCAGATCTCTCTCCGTGTGTTTGTCTCTTCAGCGGTGACCTGCGCTCCTCCGCCCAGCATGTCTAACGGCGAGGTGGAGGGCTCTGTGTTCGAGTGGGGCACCAGTGTGAGCTACCGCTGTCTGATGGGATACGAATTGTCCTTCCCCGCCGTCCTCACGTGTGTCGGCAACGGCTCCTGGAGCGGGGAGGTTCCTCTGTGCCTGCGTGAGTATCCTGAAGGGAATAGACTCCCCTAAAATGACAATTATGTGATAAACCTGTTCTAAACCTTTCTTTCTCTGGTCTGAGCTGCTCTTGTCCATACAGTGAAAGTTATTTTTGATTAATTCAGGTTAAGGGATAGTTCACCCAAAAATGAAAATTCGGGCATTTATCACTCAACTTCATATTGTTCCTATATGTTCATATGACCTTGATTCATCTTCAAAATACAAATTAAGATATTTTTGATGAAATCCGAGAGCTTTCTGACCCTGGGTAGACAGCGACCTAACTGGAAATTGGTATAATGCATGGAATAAAAATAAAAATGCTTGGTTTTAGTTTTCAATGTGGGCTTATATTTGTTTAAAGGTGCTATAGGTGATTTCAGCAGTTTTGTTAACTTGGATCATGCTCCCTTCTTTCCACTTCTCTGCCCTCCAAAGTCATTTGAGCCAATCTGATGTCAGCAGTGTGCAGATTGGCTAGTGTTTTGACTGCTTAAAAAGCATGAGTCACTCTCTCTACCATTTTTTAGCTGTTTACAGCATCTGGGTCTGTCACAGAAAGACGGGTGTGATTTCTCAAGACACCTATTTTAGTGATACCTGTCAGGTGATACGGACATTTTATGCATACTGATGCAAAAACTTTTTGCTTACAGCATCTTAACATGAAGCAGCGAGATTCTGATGTTGAGAATGAGAACAGAGAGCTGTCGCATAAATATATATCCAGATATCGTGATGCATATGAAATGGATGCATATGCTGAGATGGTGAAAATGCACTGTCGAATTTCATATATGCTATTAGCTATAAGTAAGACAAGACAAGAGCATCCCAAATTGTTGTATGTCGGATGAAATGGTAATATGAATGCCAAACGTTTTTACACACACGTTATATCCTGTCAAACAAAAGGGAGTATAAAATAGTGTCAGACTTCAAGTGTCTTGAAATATAGGGCTTCAAATATAGGGCTGTCAAAGTTAACACAATAATAATACATTAACACAATCTGATTTGCAAAAAGTAGCGCCATTAATGCAGGTTCTATTTGACCTTATTAATCACTCATAGTTCAGGGTTGCCTGGTCCACAGTTAGATATATAGGAAATAGTGTGTCAATAATGCAAAAGGACAATACTTTCCATAAAAAGAATATCAAAGTTAATCCAATAATAATACATTAACTCAATCTAATGAACAAAAAACTAAAATAGCGGCATTAACGCAGGTTCTGTTTGACCCAATAAATCACCCGTAGTTCAGCTTGCCTCCCAACAAATAATCCCAAAGGGCTATGTGTTTTGTTACTTCTGATAAGAAACAAAGTCTCAGCTCTCAAATAACGTCAATTTTGTAGCGGAATTCAAACAATAAATGCTTTTTTTTTTTTACTGCTGTAGCCATTTCTGTTCAGTTTTAAAAGAAACTTAATTGCAGTTAAGTTGTACACATACATTTCAGTTTGACTGTGATTATTATACATCTATCAGAAAAGAAATAGATGTTGTATATGATAGTTTGGGCTCTGTTGTTAATTTTAACCCCTATTATAATAGGAATATACATATATGTAGGGTTAATCAGTTAACTTTTTTCAAATAACCTGTAAAGTAACGCTTTACCTTTAAATTTACAAGAAAATATCTTACTTTTTCAAATAATCAATGCAAGTTGCTTTGTTTTCCCATTCACTGACAGCTCTCATGTCCCTCTGTTCAGAGAAATTGGCTTATTAATGTCACTTTTGGTCTAAAAAATAACTAACTTAAAATAAATAAATAAACTGCCAAAAATAAAACATTTTTTTATGAAAAATAAATAAGCCCATCTCAAAAAGTAACACAAAATTAACATAATACTTTACTTTTTCATAAAAGAATATAGGGCTGTCAAAGTTAATGCGATAATAATACATTGACACAGTCTAATTTACCAGAAAATAGCACCATTAATGCAGATTCTGTTAAATCAACAATAGTTCAGGGTTGCCAGGTCCCTGCTGCATTAATTGTAGCTCGCCTCCCAACCAATAATCACAAAGTTCTTTGTGTTTTGTTACTTCTGATTAGAAAAAAGTCTCAGCTCTCAAATAAAGTCGAATTTGTTGCAAAATTCAAACAATAAATTCCATTTTGATTCTCTTAAATTTGGAGTGACAGATTGCTGTAGCCATTTCAGTTAATTGCAATTGAGTTGTATATAGGGGTAACACATTACAAGTAACGAGAGTGGTGTAATCAGATTACTTTTTTCAAGTAACCAGTAAAATAATGCATTACCTTTAAATTTACTTTTGTTCAAACCTTAGTTTGTTCTTCCATTCACTGGCACCTCTCCTGTCCCCATTTTGAGAGAAATTGGCTTATTAATTTCACTTTTGCATTGAAAGGGCCTTTACAGCTGCCAAAAATATAACTTTTGGGTTTTTTATTAAAAATGAATAAGCCCAGCTCAGGTGAAAAAAAGTAACACAAAAGTAACTCAATGCATTACCTTATATTATATGATAATACATTAACTCAATCTAATTTACAAAAAAAAAAAATACTTTACAAATCACCCATAGTTCAGGGTTGCCAGGTCCTACACTTATCATTGTTTGTATAGCTCGGCACCCATCCAATAATAAGAAACAAAGCCTCAGCTCTCAAATAATGTGCCATTAGTGCAGGTTTTATTTGACCTTATGAATCACCCATAGTTCAGGGTTGCCAGGTCTTACACTTAACATTATTTGTAGCTTTTTCAAATAATTAATGCAAGTTTTCCCATTCACTGCCGCTGTCATGTCCCTGTGTTCAGAGAAATTTTACTTTTGGTGTGAAAGGGCCTTTACAACTGCCAAAAATAAAACCTTTGGGTTTTTTGTTTTTAAAAATATATAAGCAAGCCCAACTTGGGTGACAAAAGTAACACAAAAGTGCCAAAAAAAAAAAAAAAAAATCACCCATAGTTTAGGGTTGCCAGGTCCACGGTTACCAGGTCCATTATCGTGTTATTTTTTCAAATAGTTAACATAAGTTACTTTGTTTTCCAGTTCACTGACAGCTTTCGTGTCCCATTTTGAAAGAAATTGTCTTATTTATTCCACTTTTGCTCTGAAAGGGCCTTAACAGTTGGCAAAAATATAACTTTGGGGTTTTTTTTGTTAATAAAAATAAGTAAGCAAGCCCGCTCAGGTGACAAAAAATTTTACCCTATAAATCACCTACTAGTTCAGGATTGCCAGGTCCTAAATTTAACATTATTTGTAGCTCACCTCACATGCAATAATTACAAAGAGCTTTGTGATTTGTTACTTGTGATAAGAAACAATCTCAGCTCACAAATAATGTCAATTTTGTTGCAAAATTTAAACAATAAATGTTTCTCCTAAATGCAAGTTACTTTTTCAAATAATTAATGCAAGTTACTTTGTTTTTCCATTTATTCACTGACACTTCCCCTGTGCCCATTTTGAGAGAAATTGGCTTATTAATTTCACGTTTTGTCTAAAGGGTCTTTTCAGCTGCCAAAAATATAACTTTTGGGTTTTTTAGTTTAGGGTTGCCAGGTACATGATTGCCAGGTCCATTACAGAGTTATTTTTTAAAATAATTAATTTAAAATTTTAATTTAAATGTTATTTTGTTTTCCTATTCACTGACAGCATTCCTGTCCCCATTTGGAAAGAAATTGTCTTATTTTTTTCACTTTTGCTCTGAAAGGGCCTCAACAGTTGGCAAAAATATAACTTTGGATTTTTTTGTTAATAAAAATAAGTCAGCAAGCCCGCTCAGGAGACAAAAAAGCAACACAAAAGTATTGTAAAGCATTACTTTCCATAAAGAGAATATAGGGCTGTCAAAGTTAATACAATAATACATTAACACACTCTTATTTACAAAAAATATTACCATTAATGCGTGTTCAATTTGACCCTATAAATCACGTGTAGTTCAGGGTTGCCAGGTCCTAAACTTAACATTAATAGTAGCTCACCTCACATCCAATAATTGCAAAGAGCTTTGTGTTTTGTTACTTGTGATAAGAAACAAAGTCTCAGCTCTCAAATAATGTCAATTTTGTTGCAAAATTTAAACAATAAATGTGTTTTGATTCTCCTAAATGTAAGTTACTTTTTAAATAATTAACGCAAGTTACTTTGTTTTTCCATTTATTCACTGACACTTCCCCTGTGCCCATTTTGAGAGAAATTGGCTTATTAATTTCACTTTTGGTCTGAAGAGCCTTTTCAGCTGCCAAAAAATGAACTTTTGGAGGTTTTGTTGTTAAAGATTAAATAAGCAAGCCCTGCTCAGGTGACAAAAAGTAACATAATGCATTACTTTCCATAAAAAGTAATGCATTTAGTTACTTTTTTTATGGAGTAACACAGTATTGCAATCCATTACACAGCTGATAAACATATGTCAAAGACAATATAAAAGTATATTCATATAAAACTCATTTGCAGCAGGAATTGGCAAGAGTATGAAATATTTGAAAGAAGTCAGATGCAAATGAGGGATGAAATGAGATGAAAAGAAGCATTTTTACAGCACAAAGGTACACGCTGAATAACTGTGATACCAGCGCACTTATCAGCTTTTATTTGTGAGAGCTTTTTGCACAATCCTGTCCTTCCTAAATGCAAACAGGCTTGCTTTTCATCATCCATAACTAACAATCCTCTATGATCCATAAGGAAAAGCAATCTCTCCTCCTAAACAGCACAATGTCAGCTGGGAGAGACTGTAATTAGCATTTAATTTTCTGACGACTTCATGGCATTTCCCACCATTCAGATGGCAGATATCTATACGCTGATCCTTTCATTACACTCACAATAGAGAGAAACAGTACATGACATGCAGCACAAGCTGCTTAATCCTAGTTTCATAGAGTTTTGGTTGAAACTAGCATGTATAAAGTAAACAACTCATTAATTTCTTCCTCATTAACAGCCACAAACTTTCCAAATGTACTTTGGAAAACAGGATTTTTTTCACTCGAATGAATTCTTTGTCAAACAGCACCGTTTTTCCAGCTGGGTCCCGTTTAACTCGGCGTGTTTCGTTCCCATGTAATGCTGTATCTGCGTTTGGCGTTCAGCAGCAACCTTTAAGACGGTGTTGAAACGTGCCCTGTGCGCAGGCCGTAGATAAGGTGGCAGAAATTCGAGATTGTCACTTTTTAGTGCTGATAAGGCATAAATCGTAATTCATTCTTTCAGGACTCTGCCAGTGCTACAAGATTAGAGGCGTGCTAATGCGCGCTTCGAAGCACACAGATCATAGACAAATGGCAGCTCAGAAATTAAAGCCTCGTCTCATAGATCCAGCTCAACACCGCGTGGCAATTTCCATGAGTGGGGTGTAAAATAAGAACTGAAACTCTTTTTTTTTAGTAGTAAAATGAGGTGCAGAAAATGTTGGTTGTTGAATTGAGGTGATCAAAGTAAATATTTGATTGTATTTTAAGAGCTTAACATTTTTGTGACGAATCTAAAAGATATAGTTTTATTTTTTTTTATTTTTTGTGTAAATTTTCTGCATTAAACATTTATATTGTATATATTATATGTATAAATATTAAATAAACTATTAATTAAATAATCTACATATTAATAATATTATAATATTATTAAATAAATACATATTCATATCATTAAGAATTATTTATTTTTATTATTATTATTATTATTATTATTAGAGGTTGTTTGGAATTTTGAGGTTATTTATTATAGGTTTAAAAGGAAGAATATTGGTTAGGTTTTTTTCCTTAAATTAATTTATTACATATTTTCCCCCATAGATTTTTATTTAAACATTTCTGCACTAAATGAATATTTTCATAATAATAAATATTAAATAAACTATTAATGAAATAATATTATCATAATATTATTATTAAATAAAAAAATATTTAAAATGAATAAATTAAAATTTAAATAAATTTAAAATCAATTGACACATATTATTAATAAAATAACAATAATAGTTAGAGGTTATTTAGATGTTGAGACGTTATTTATTAAGGTTTATAAAGAAGAATATTGGTTAGATTTTTCTCTTAAAATTAATTTATGATTACATATTTTCCCCCATAGATTTTATTTATTTATTCTTGTATTTATAGTTACTTATAAATATTTAAAAAATTATTAATAATTATTATTATTAAGTAACAATATTATAGTTAATAAACAAAAACATATTATTATTATTAATATAATAATAATAGTAATTTGTATTATTATTAAATAAATAAATAAATAAATATTAGTAGTAGTAGTTGTAGTTTAGACGTTTATTGGGTATTTATATTCACCTTTATATTCATATTTGTAAATATTAAACAAACTATTAATTAAATAATATGAATATTATAATAATAATAATTATTATCAAATAAATAAGTACATATTAAAAATAATAATACTTTTTCTTATTATTATACGTTATTTAGGAGTTTAGAGGTTATTTATTATACGTTTATAAAGAAGAATATTGGTTAGATTTGTTTCTTACATTAATTTATGATTACATATTTTGCCCCATATATTTTTTCTGCATTAAACATTTATTCTCATGTTTATAAATGTTTATTCATATTAAACTATTAATGAAGTAATAACAATATTATTAAATGAATAACAATATTGTTATTATTAAAAATCAATATTATTGTTATTATTAATATAGTTATTATTATAATTATTAAACAGATTATTAATATTGTTTATATGTTTTGTATTAAATTAGTTTATGATTACATAATCCCCCAGAATTTTTTTTATCTTTTAGTGATTTCTAAAGGATTATTAGCCACTGAAGTCTCTTTGCATCACTTAAGTGGCTTTGCATCCCAGAATTAAACTACATTTTAAAAATTAAAATAAAACAATTATTTTGAATTGTATTAATATTTCATAATATTGCTGTTTTTACTGATTTATGTGTAGCTTTGGTGGGCATAAGAGACAAATCTTAAATCTTTTGATTTCAGTCTTTTGACTGGCAAATGTACTTACATAATATGTAAATATAAATTTTTTTTTGACGTAAAAAATTTTTTTTTTTCCAAAATGCTCATGCTTGCTTAATTTAATAGTTTATCTTACATACAGTATCTAACAGCAACCAAAAAATGTTTCATACGCGCCTGTAATGCATTACAAAAAATGATGTAACCCCAAAGTGTACCGTATTCATAGAAAGTGCTGAACATTAAAGGATCAAAAGACTTAAATGCTATATTTAATCAGGTTAATGTGGTTAGCACACTGTCAATACCAGAGAAGTGAGGCGGCATACGTTTGCCCGTCTGCAGCGAGCTGCAGTGTGAAATTCAGATTTGCTTTTTGTTGTGGGCTGTTTGTTGCTTCTCCAAAGCATTGTATTATTCATCAAGGAACTTTTTTCTGACACGGGGCCTGACTGGGTCCTCCAGTTCGGATTATTATGCATAACTTGCTCTAGCCTAGAGCTGTTGAAATAATTTTTTCCGCGAAAGAAAGAAAAAAGTCAGCAGTCAGATGAGAATGGTCTGTGTGCACTGTAAAAACATCACCGATTCCATTGTCGCGGTGCCACATTTGGCCTGAGAGACCTGCCGTCGCATGTGGAATATATAATGCTAGTAAGTGTTTATGCGTAGTGCGTATTTGCATCGTTATCCATCATTGGCCTGTCACACTTTGTATGCAAAGAATACACCCGGACAAAGTAGAAAATGCATTAAATCAGTATGCATCTGTGTTCCTTCTATCTTTCTTTTCAAAATAAATCTTATTTGCTTTGATATTTTATTATGTTTGACATCCATTGCCAACTTTGACCCCATACTATTAGATCAGCAGTATAATGGTCAGCTGAAATGCGTTTTTCAATAACCAATGCTGATGTCAACACAGCAGATTTACAAATATATATAATACAGTCCATTTAAATCCAAAATATACTCGGTAATGGTGTTGTGATAAATATGATAAAAAAATTTATTGTCTATCGTTCTATAAAATAATTTAGATTAGTTTTATTTTATAATTTATAATCATTTATTTTAATCAAATGTTTTATTTAATTTTATTATTGAACAGCCACAAAACATTTTATTTTATTTTAAAGTAGACGAAACAATCTAAGTATTGGCACAACTGTATTTATATTTTACATTTATTTATTCATTTATTTGACTTATTTTTATTATTTATTTGACTTTATTTTTCTTAATTTAATAACAAACACAAAACGTTCTCAGTGCTGGTACAAGTGTTGTTAAAATTGTATGTTTTATTTTATAAACTATTTATTTTATAATTTTACATAATTAGTATATTTTAATATCTTTTATTTTATTGTGCTTTATTACAACCACAAATTATTACTGACTTAAATGTTGCTAAACATTCATAAAATGATTTGAATGTTATTTTTTATGTATTTATTTATTTATTTATTTGGCTATTTTAATTGTATTTATTTCAATTTATTTTATTTTATAAAAGGCAAAACAACCTCAGTACTGGCACAAGTGTTGTTAAAATTGTATATCGTATTTTATGAATGATTTATTTTATAGTATGTTCTAATTTTTATGTAATTGTTTATTTTATTTTATTTAGCTTAATTAGGGGTCAGGAAATATGAAAAATTGCTATTTTCGCTTATAACTTCACAAGGGTTTGGCCAAATATCAAAACTGGTCTCTTTAGCATGCCGAGTCGAACCATACCTAATTTTCCCTTCTTTCATTTTATTTGACTTTATTTTGCTTTATTTTATTACAAACACAAAGCGTTTTCAGTACTGGCACAGGTGTTTTGTTTTTTGTTGATTTGTTTATTTTATTGATTTTATGTTTCTTTATTATTTATTTTCTTTTGTACAACACTTAGGCAAAGTTTTATTAGTTAGCTAAGTTTTATTTAATTCATTTTATTTTATTTTTATTTTATTTTATTACAATATTGAACAGTAATGCAATGACATTCAGACATTTTAAGTGTCCAAATACTCACAGTATGTGGAAATAAGTGAGAATTAATGATCAAAATCACATACTGAATTTGAATGTTGATAACACGTGTGAAGGGCAGTTCTCCTTCAGGTCCCTTGCTGAAAAAGCGACAGGGCGATCTCGCTTTATCGCAGCAGACTGCAAAGACTTTATGTATCAAAGCGCTGCCAAGAAAGCCTAATCCCTGCGGCCACAGACTGACTGATCTGCCGTTTAAAACTGCTTTCGAGCCGTTTAACCACACCGGCATTTAATAATGAAATTTACAAAAAAGCTAATTACTTTTGATTGCATTAGCCTATTGTAATGAAAGTGGTCTCAAAATGTTCCTTGGGTCATACCGACACTATAGATACCAGTTACCATAGTTGGCCGAACTTCCTGTCTGCCATTTTGATTTATGTTGAAAACCTACTTTTTCGAACTCCTCCATGACCGTTCAACCGATTTTCCAAAAAATGAATCAGATCATCTTCAGACTGTGCTGACAAAAAGTTATGGATTTCGTGTTGATAGATGAAAACGTACAGCACTTGATGCCAAAATGACTCTGAGGCTTTATCTCTGCAAAGCTTTGACATAATGAGACCAAACTTTGTGTGTGCCTTTGTCACCTCACACTAAACACACCACATCGATTTGATAACAGCGCCACCTGTTGGTCAAAAGTGATAAGCCATTAAATCATATGTGACCCTGGACCACAAAACCAGTCTTAAGTCGCTGGGGTATATTTGTAGCAATAGCCAAAAATACATTGCATGGGTCAAAATTTTTGATTTTTCTTTTATGCCAAAAATCATTAAGAAATTAAGTAAAGTTCATGTTCCATGAAGATTTTTTGTAAAATTCCTACTGTAAACATATCAAAATGTAATTTTTGATTTGTAATATGCATTGTTAAGAACCTAATTTGGAGAACTTTAAAGGTGATTTTCTCAGTCTTTTTGATATTTTTGCATCCTCAGATTTCTGATTTCAAATAGATGTATCTCAGCCTATCCTAACAAACCATACATCAATAGAAAGCTTATTTATTGAGCTTTCATATGATGTATAAATCTCAGTTTTGTCAAATTTAACCTTATGACTGGTTTTGTGGTCCAGGGTCACATATTTCTTGAAGTTCTACATTATTTTTCTGACATTTTGACTAAAATCATCTTAAAATAGCTTTTTTTACTCATTTGTTGCAGTTGGTCTGGTGCTCCATGCCATGCTTAGCTCCTCATTTTGCCTCTGGTGTACTTGGCCCTGTAATTGCTGCTTGCAGCTATATTTTTATTAAATTTTATTGCAACAAACAGTAATGCAATGACATTCAGACGTTTTTAAGTCTAACTAAAGTGTCTAAATACTCACTGTATGTGGAAATAAGTGAGTATTAATGATCAAAATCACATAATTGAATGTTGATAACAAGGGCATACCTCACCAGTTCTGCTTCAGGTCCCTTTGCTGAAAATGCGACAGGGCGTTCTGCCTTTATCACAGCAGACTGCAAAGACTTTATGTATCAAAGCGCTGCCAAAAAAGCCTGATGCTCGTGGCCACAAACTGACTGATCTGCCGTTTAAAACTGCTTTCGAGCTGTTTAACCACACCGACGGCTGATGGCCATCGGAGTTGACGTGCATTAAACGTCGCTGTGCACTGCAGTCCGCTGCCTTCGATTAAGCGCTCGTCTCGTCTCTGCGGTGGACAGAGTCCATGTGGTCACACTCAGAGCCGGTGGACTCGGGCTTTCTCATCCCACCCAGTGAATTATACATCACAGAGCGTGTCAGCCGCCGTGCCCCCTTTGGCCTTCCGCTTCGTTTTTAAAGAGGGATAATTACTCTGATTTACATTCAGGTGAGCCAACCTCTGCACTCTTGGGGCCGTGAAAATTCACCGCTCGACTTCTGATCTTTAAATACCACGTAGCCTGCAGAGCTTTGCTGCAATTTATATGTCAAACGCTTTTGCCCCGCTGAAATCATGACATATCAAATGTGGAAATGGGTTTAATTTTGGGTCTGTCAGTCTTGTGTGCTCTCAAAGGTGTTTTTCCTTCTTCTTGTTTGGCGAAACCAAAGTCTGCCAGTTGCTGTTTACCTTCAAGAAACTGCACTGGAAAATGCTTTTGAGTTCAAAATATAACAATGAGAGTTTTTTTTAAATCATACGCAGAAAATTCTTCTGGAATTTAAGGTCTGTCTGTTTAATAATTGACTCATCCTCCAGTGTTGAATTCGCTCCGGCATGTATTTTTAAGCAGTATGTTTCTCCGGTTGGGTCCGGGTCCACCTCAGGAGTTTGTTTTGAGGGTCGGAATGGGTTACGCGCAGATAAATCATTCAGAAAAACAAGGTTATCAGAGCGGGTTTTCCTCAACGGCTGGTTTGATGGGATTGGCGTGAAGGTTTCTGAAGGGGGAAACATTCTCTGAGAAGTAGTAATCAGAAACGGAATTGTGGTTATCAAATGCTTGTTAGATAAACTGGCTGATTTAAGTTGAAATTAAATCAATATTGGCCCTACTTCCTTTCTTGAAGGTGAGGTGTAATGTTATTTTTGTTAAAATACCTTATGTTATCCTAGTTTAGTGTGTATATCTGTTATTTTCAAATCTACAATGAAAGTGGTCAGCTGAATTTGTTTTTTTAGTAACTAATGCTGACATTAAGACATGTATGATGCTGACGTGTATGATAATAATTTTTTGGGTAGCTAAATAAATATTACATTACAAACATTGCAACCACAAATTCATTCTCTGTACTAGCAGAAGTGTATTTTCATTTATTTGTTATTTTTATATTTTTATTATTATTGTATTAATGTATTAATATTTTTATTGTATTTTATATATATTTTTTTTATTACCAAGGCAACATTTGTCATTTTCATTTAGTTTAAATAGTAAACTATTTTTACAAATTTTAATTTATTTTATGTGCTTTTGTTTTTTTTCAATTTATTTTTAATTTACCTTGTTCTATTTTCTATTTGTTTCCAATTCCAACTGTTGTTCCTTTGTTTTATTACAGCCGCAGAACATTCTCAGTACTACCACAAGTGTTACTAAAATTTGGCAGAAATGTTTTATTTTATTTTATTTTATTTTTATATGTTGTTTTATTTTATTATAGCCACAAAATATTACACCCAGCACTGGCACAAGTGTTGCAGATTTGAACAAGTGGTAAAGTTTGTCATTTATTTAATTAATAATTTTATTTTGCTGTAATTTACTTTGTTTTATTTTACTGTATCTTGCTTCACAACAGCCACAAAGCATCCCCAGTGCTTATTGCTAACACAAATGTTAGCAAAAAAAAAATATATATATATATTTTATTTTTATTTTATTATGATCAAAAAACATTTTATGGCAATAATAACATTTTGTTTTTATTTTGCTTTTATTGCAACCACAAATTTATTCTCAATACTGGCAGAAGTGTTTTTATTTAATTTTATATATTGTTAGGTTTTTTTGTATTTCAAATGAGATTTTATTTTTAATTTTTTTACATTTTTTGCTTTTGTCATTTTTTAATATTTAGATTATTTGTATGTTCTGTTTATTTCAGCCACAAAACATTCTCAGTACTGGCACAAGTATTTGGCAAAGTGTTGCTAAAATGTGTAATTTTTTTAATTGTTTTATTTTACTTTGTTTTATTCTTTCATTTTATTTTACATTTTATTTGCTTTATTACAACCACATATATTATTATTGCTAAAAATATATTTTTATTTTATTATGACCACAAAACATTTATATATATATATATATATATATATATATATATATATATATATATATATATATATGTATGTATGTGTGTGTGTGTGTGTGTGTGTGTGTGTGTGTGTGTGTGTGTGTATATATATATATATATATAGAGAGAGAGAGAGAGAGAGAGAGAGAGAGAGAATTTTTATATATATTTCTAATTAGATTTTAGTTTTATATTTTTTACATTTTGTGCTTTTTTATGTCAATAATGATATATTTTATTTATTTATTTATTTATTTATATATGTGACCCTGGACCACAAAACCAGTCATAAGGTTAAATTTTACAAAACTGAGATGTATACGTCATATGAAAGCTCAATAAATAAGCTTTCTATTGATATATGATTTGTAAGGATAGGACAATATTTGGCTGAGATACATCTATTTGAAAATCTGGAATCTGAGTGTGCAAAAAAATCAAAATACTGAGAAAATCACCTTTAAAGTTGTCCAAATTAAGTTCTTATCAATGCATATTACTAATCAAAAATTACTACTTGATATATTTATAGTAGGAATTTTACAAAAAATCTTCATGGAACATGATCTTTACTTAATTTCCTAATGATTTTTGGCATAAAAGAAAAATCTATAGTTTTGACCCATACAATGTATTTCTGGCTATTGCTACAAATATACCCCAGCGACTTAAGACTGGTTTTGTGGTCCAGGGTCACACACACACACACACACACATATATATATATATATTTCTAATTAGATTTTAGTTTGTTCTTTAGTGTTTTTGTCCTTTAGTGCTTCAACTTAGTTAGTTGCCAATGCAACTTTTCTCATTTTTGTTTAGTTTATATTTTTCATCTTTTTTATTTTAGTTGCTTTATTTTATGTGCTTTTGTCATTTCTAATTTTTTTTTATTATTATTTTTTTTTTTTACTTTTTACAAAAAAAATTATATTTATGTCCAATTAGTAATTTTAGCACTTTTTCTGCTCTAAGGCAACATCTCTACATTTCTCCTGTTTGTTTAGTTGACATTTTTCATCTAAATATCTAAATTTTTATTTATTTAACCAAAGTGTATGTAATAGTTTTAGTTTAGGTTAACAAATATAACCCTGGTAGAGACAACTAGAACATTTGCAACTAGTGTTTCAACTCAATTAGCTGGCAAAGCAAATTTCTTATTTTTCTTTAGTTTACATTTTTCATCTAATAATTTTTGTTTTATTTTACAAGAATGTGTTTTAGTTTAACATTAACAAAAGTGGTAGAAGACAACTAGAATATTTGCAGTGAGATTCCAGTAAATTAAATCAATCTTTTCTCTCATTAGATAACACATTTCACTCTGAAAAGTTGTATAACAGGCGGCAAATGACAAATGTAATATTTCTTTACAGCTAAGTTCTGCGGTGACCCCGGCCTACCTCCGCGCGTCCGACGCGAAGGCCAGAGTTTCATCTTCAAAGCCGAGGTCACGTTCACCTGCAGCGCCCCCTACGTTCTGGTGGGCTCCTCGACACGCACCTGTCAAGCGGACGGCACATGGAGCGGCACGCACCCGCGCTGCATAGGTACACCATACTCTCCTCTCAAAAGAATATCTCACCCACATCAGCAAACGCTCCTAAACCAGTAATGAGCGTAATATCCACTCCAGCTTTGATCCACGGTGAAAATGTGAACATTATGACCCGCTGCTACGGGTCACTGCCATTACATCAATGACTACATCTGCTTTTTCTAATCCAATTATGAAGCTAACAACGGCAGAGCCGATAATGACCGTGTCATTCTGCTTTTACCGCAGAACCGACTCGGACGACGTGCGAAAATCCCGGCACTCCGGAGTACGGCTCTCTCAACAGCAGTCTGGGCTTTAAGGTAAGAAGGAGTTGAGCCGCGAGCGATGCTCTCGGACTATCCGGGACCCTCGTATCAAAGCCGTTATGATGAGAACAAGTTCAAAAGGCCCGTTTCTGTCAGTCGTAGGCCGCTTTTATCTTCAAGTGTGAAAACGGCCTTTTCAGAATGGCACAATGTGACTTTTGATGTGCTTATTAAGAATTGAAAATCATATTTTCCATCATTGCTGAGACAAAAGGAGATCCGCTCGCCCGGTGACAGTCGGATCCGAAAGGCGTTAATGCCACATCAGAGAGACGTTTCAGAGAGACCCTTCATTTGAGTATGTGTCAACGGTGGGTCTCTGGCGAGGTATTGCCGTCTTTTCCGGACCGCGCTGTCTTTATAAGCGCAATTGATTTATTGTCAAGTTGATTCAGTCAAATGCTGTTTGAAGCGCCCGTGGCAGTTTCAGGATGTGTGACTGTCTTCTGCCATCAGCTCTTATTGTCTGGGGAGAGTTTACTCTTTAAAACCCTCACTATATCTACCCGAACGCCTCTGCCGGCGCTTTTAATGGCTCTTCAGACTCTGCCGTTTTCTTACTCAGAGGGGCAAGAGAAATGAAAAATGAATTGTGCACTTCGGTATAACATCTAGTGCTAACTTTGCCCGCCATAATATCAGAACAGCAGTAAAAGTGGGGAGTTGAATTGGGTTTTTCAATAACCCATGCTGATATCAAGACTGCTGAGTGAGCCACATGTGTGATACAGTCAGTTTAAGATTGAAACATACTTTGTCTTGGCATGAATGTTGCTAAAAAACATATATTTTTGTTACAACCACAAAACATTCTTATTCCAGCATTCTCCACACAAGTGTTGGAAAAAAATATTTTATTTTATTTTTTTGCAACCACAAAACTTTTTCTTTACAGCATTCTTAGCACAAGTGTTGGGAAAAAAAATGTATTTTATTTTTATTTTATTTTATTACAATCACAAAACATTTTCATTACAACATTCTTGGCATAAGTGTTGCAAAAAAAAAAATTTCAAATTTTTTTTTTTTTTTATATTTTAACATTTTTATTTTATTACAACCACAAAACATTCTCAATGCAACTTTCTCAGCACAGATGTTGCTAAGATATAGTATTATTTTATTTTATTACAAAACATTGTCACTACAACATTCTCAGCACAAATGTTATGTTATTTTATTTTATTACAACCACAAAACATTCTCAATGCAACTTTCTTGGCACAAATGTTGCAAAAAAATTTATTTTATTTTATTTAATTTTATTTTATTAAACCAGAAAACATTCTCATTGCAACTTTCTTGGCACAAATGTTGCAAAAATTTATTTTATTTTATTTTATTTTATTACAACCACAAAACATTTTCATTGCAACTTTCTTGGCACAAATGTTGCAAAAATATATATATATTTTTTTATTTTACTACAAAACATTCTTATTACAACATTCTCAGCACAATTATTGGAAAAAATAATTTTATTTTATTACAACCACAAAAACATTTTCATTACTTTCTTGGCACAAATGTTGCAAAAAAATTATTTTATTTTCATTTATAGTTTTTATTACAACCACAAAAGATTTTCATTGCAACTTTCTTGGCACAAATGTTGCAAAAATATTTTTATTTTATTTTATTTTACTACAAAACATTCTTATTACAACATTCTCAGCACAATTGTTGGAAAAAATTATTTTATTTTATTACAACCACAAAAACATTTTCATTACTTTCTTGGCACAAATGTTGCAAAAAAATTATTTTATTTTCATTTATAGTTTTTATTACAACCACAAAAGATTTTCATTGCAACTTTCTTGGCACAAATGTTGCAAAAATATTTTTATTTTATTTTATTTTACTACAAAACATTCTTATTACAACATTCTCAGCACAATTGTTGGAAAAAATTATTTTATTTTATTACAACCACAAAAACATTTTCATTACTTTCTTGGCACAAATGTTGCAAAAAAATTATTTTATTTTCATTTATAGTTTTTATTACAACCACAAAAGATTTTCATTGCAACTTTCTTGGCACAAATGTTGCAAAAATATTTTTATTTTATTTTACTACAAAACATTCTTATTACAACATTCTCAGCACAATTGTTGGAAAAAATTATTTTATTTTATTACAACCACAAAAACATTTTCATTACTTTCTTGGCACAAATGTTGCAAAAAAATTATTTTATTTTCATTTATAGTTATTACAACCACAAAACATTTTCATTACTACATTCTCAACACAAATGTGGCAAAAAAGTTTTTTTTTTTTTTTGTTTGTTTTTTAATTTATATATTATATTATTTTATTTTATTTATTACAACCACAAAACATTTTCAAATACTACATTCTCGGCACAAATGTTGCAAAAAATAATTGTATTTTATTTTATTTAGTTTTATTTTATTTTATTACAAAACATTGTCATTACAACATTCTCAGCGCAAATGTTGCAAAAATGTTTTTTTATTTATTTATTTTTTTTACAAAACATTCTCATTGCAACATTCTTGGCACAAGTGTTGCAAAATTTTATTTTATTTTATTACAAAACATTCTTAGCATTTTATTTTATTCTGCTACATTTCAGTGCATTTTTCGATGTAAAAATTTTCTCGATGCTGTTGTTTTATTTTGAAGATTTTTTTTTTTATTATTACAGCCACACAACATAATATTGTCAAATATTTCTTATGGCAATGATAATAATAATATAAATTAATTTTTTATATTGCTGTTGTTATCTTGACGTTCTTAAGAATATTATGTTTTCAAAACCTTAAGGCTATTTAATAAAGTTCAAGCATTTTCCCATGAAGGTGAAAAGAGACTTGTAATGTATTGCTTAGCATGTTATTTCATATCATATTTTTTGTCGAAGCATTTGCATATTTGCATAGAGCCAAAAAATTGCTGAAATCAATGATCATTGGACACAATATTAATAGTAAGAGAATGAAAACAACAAATACACATCAAGCATTACCAAAACTATCAGTAGATTTTGGAGCCGTCAGTCAAGCGTTGCCAAATACAATAATCCCAAAAACTGCCAGCATCTGTGGTCGACGGCTCTAATATGAAAAGCGTTTGTCTGTTGAGTTTGCTTTGGATCACTCACGCCTTGAGGAATGGGCTCTTTGAAGGGCAAAATAAAAGCCGGTCCTCTCGGCTGGGGCTCTCCGCGTCTTGTTTGTGTCGGTCGGGCTGCTGTTGTCACCGATTCCTTTAGAAGTGTGTGGTGTAATGAAATCTAATGTTCCAGTGTTGTGAGCCTTTCATCTCAGCAGGACTCACAGACTGCGCTTCCCCTCCTCAACATTTGCATGTTCTGCTATAATGCTGAGAATTATCTCTGACGTTTATATAGGACTTCCTTCACGTGAACACATAAAATAAAAGAATAAGTAAGACTAAATGATACACAGGTCCTCAGGTGTAGTAAACGCGAGGAGAGTGTGCGGCACTCAGAACTGAAATGAGAGAACGCCTTTTGATTTAATTATTTCATTTGAATTGAGCTACTAAACAGAATAAAGAATGTGCGCCCTTAGTTAAATTAGTATTAGTTGATTATTTGGAGGCAGTGTTAGTAATTTATTTTAATGTATTTTTTATATATTTCTTACTTTTAGTTTTGCTTTTATGTATTTAATTATTTATTTGTTTTCCTTTTTTAACAAATATATTTTAAGGCAAATATTATTATTTATATTTATATTAAAAAAAAATCAACGTAACCACAAAACATTCTCAGTGTTGACACAAGTGCTGGTAAAAATTGTATTTTATTTCATTTTACTTTACTTTCTTTTATTTAATTTTATTTTTTATTTTGCTATATTTTATTGGAAAACATTCTCAATACTGGCAGAAATGTCATGTTTTATTTTTGTGTTTTGTTTTATTTATTTATTTATTTTTAATTACAACAAAACATAAAATTTACATTTTATTATAAAGTGTCTCTGTAATTCAAAAGTTTGGGGTCAGTACATTTCTTTTTTTAAAGAAATTATTAATTTTATTTAGCAAATTTATTTATTTAT
>NC_133369.1:7160075-7254633 GCF_049309525.1 Garra rufa | reverse complement strand
GATTTTTCCACAGCCATAACTCCAGTGTAATAGGACATATACTATTATATATGTGTGTGATGATTTAATATAATACAATTTTTGTCTTATTTTTTGTCCTTCCAATAAAAATATAAAAAGGTCTTCCTTTTAAAGCATTTCCAGCTGCGTTTTTTTGTTTAAGATAAGAGAACCCCACGTCCCCTGCAGCGCCTGCTTGCTTTCGGTGGAGGTTGTTGTTGTTTCTGCCTCACATTATATAGCAAACTGAATTTCACTAAAGACTAAAAGCCAATACTCGTGCTAAAATATGGATGGCAAACAGAATCAATAGCGTTCTGCACTGCCAGGTGAATCAGAGTTCCTTACGTAACGAACTTCACAGCCCTATTAAACCCCGCTAAGCTAATGGTGGGCGTCCTTAAACTCGAATTCACACCTCACTGCTGTGCCAATTAAAAGAAACTAGAACCATTTCGTAGTATTCAACAGTTTCACCTTTGTAGACGAATCTAATGAAGCTTAGATAAGCATACACAAACCTCTCACATTGTCCATCAAGAGCAAAATAACAAGTTGAATGGATCTGTGGCTTTGTGCCTCGGCCATTTGAGGTGGGACGGATCTTTTTGGAGACCTGTCCGATCGTAACGCGTCAACAAAGGCAGGATGTCGGACCGATTGAGGTTAATGAGGAAGAAAAGTCAGCCCTTTTCTCCATCGTGACACCTTCCTTTTTTATCAGGGTTGGATATTTGAACAAACGGCCTTGAATAGGATCTCTGCATGTGTCTTTCTCTCTCTCTGCGCTTCATCAGCATGCTTGGAATGATGTCAGATGAGTACAATCAGCCCCTCGTTTTCTGTTCCCCAGAGGAAAAAAAGGAATGTCCCACATTTACAATGAACTAAAGCAAACTCACATTTCTTTCTTGTTCTCAGAATTGCACGATATAAACTCGCATTTGCAAATTACAAAGTCAGAATTGCGAGACATACACTCTCAATTCTGAGAAATTGTCAAAATTGCGAGATATGAACTCAGAATTCGGATTTTTTTTTCCAAGTTAAGTCAGTTGTGAGGTTTAAAAAAACTAGCAGTTCTGACTTTCTCGCAATTGTGAGATTAAGTCACAAATTTTCTGGCTTTATAACTTGCAATTTTGAGTTTATATCTCACAATTCTGACTTTTTTTTCTTCAAAATCCATATTTGAGGGGGGGAAAAGACTGGTATGTTCTCAGAATTGCTAGATATCACAACTCTGACTTAACTCGAGTTTATGTTGCACTTGTGACTTTTTTGCAAGAGTTACAAAGATACTTGTAATTCTGAGAAATCTTGCCATTCTGACTATTTCTCACAATTGCAAGTTTATATCCCACAATTCTGACTTTTTTTTTTCAAAGTCCATTTTTGAAGGGGAAAAAGTCTCAGAATTGTGAGATCTCACAACTCTGACCGAGTTTGTCGCACTTGTGACTTTTTTGCAAGAGTTACAAAGATACAAAATTGCAATTCTGAGAAATCTTGCAATTCTGATTTAATTTCTCGCAACTGCAAGTTTATATCACACAATTTTTCTGGCTTTATAACTCAATTTTTGAGTTTATATCTACCAATTCTAACTTTTTCTCAGAGCTGCATTATATAAAGTGCAATTACCAGTTATAATGTCAGAATTGTGACACAAATTCGCAGTTCTGAGAAATGAAGTCAGAATGGCATGATATAAACTCGTAATTGTCAGTTATAAAGTCGGAATCGCAAGATATAAACTCACAATTCTGAGAAATGAAGTCATAATTGCAGGACATGCATAAAAATCTGACTTTTTCTCAGAATTGTATGATATAAACTCGCAGTTTTGCGAGATTTGAACTAAGAATTCAGACTTTTTTTTTCTCAGAATTGCAAGTTTGTCGCACTTGTGACTTTTTTTGCAAGTTATGTCAGAGTTGTGAGATACAAACTTGCAATTCTGACCATTTCTCACAACTGAGTTTATATCAAGCAATTTTCCTGACTTTATAACTCTTAATTTTGAGTTTATATCTCGCAATTTTGACTTTTTCCTCAGAACTCTGTTATATAAACTTGCAATTGGGAGTTATAAAGTCAGAATTGTGAGACAAACTTGTATTTACAAGTTATAAAGTCTGAATTGCGAGTTAAGTCACTTGTTTTCTTGCAAGTTAAGTCAGAGTTGTGAGATACAATTCTGACTTTATTTCTCTATTCTCTAATTTTTCTGGCTTTATAGCTCTTTTTTAGTTTATATCTCACAATTCTGACTTTTTCTCAGAATTGCGTGATATAAACTCTGACAACTATAAATATAAAGATATAAATTCTAAGAAATAGTCAAAATTGCAAGATATGAACACAGAATCCAGAGTTTTTTTCTGAATTTCGAGTCGCATTGTGAGATACAAACTTGCAGTTCTAAGAAATTTTGCAATTCTTTTATTTCTCACAATTGTGCATTCATGTCAAACTATTTTTCTGACTTTATATAACTCGCAATTTTGAGTTTATATCTTGCCATTTTTTTCAAAGTCCATTTTTGAGGGGGAAAAAGACTGACGTGTTCTCAACTTCTGACTAGTTTATATCATGCAATTCTAAGAAATAAAGCCAAAATTCTGAACTCAGAATTCAGACTTTTTTCTCACAAAATTGCAGGGAAAAGACTGAAATGTTCTCAGAATTGCAACTCTGGCTTACCTTAAAAGAAAATAGTTTATATCACCCAATTCTAAGAAAAAAGTCTGAATTGCCAAAAGCTTGCAATTGGAAGAACAAACGGCCGTGAATAGGCTCTCTGCATGTGTCTTTCTGTCTCTGCTCTACATCAGCATGCTTGGAATGATGTCAGATGAGTACAATCCGCCCCTCGTTTTCTGTGCCGCGGAGTAGAAAAAGGAATGTCCCAGATTTTTAATGTACTAAAGTGTAAGTATCTGACTGGAAAAACACGGCGCTGTCATGGAGCGCTGCTGTTTTTCCTGTTTATTTATGTACCGTGAGGACGGTTGCCCTACGGTTTGTTTTAATCACTGGTTAGTTGTTCCCTCAGGTTCGCAGCCATTTGCTGAGTCTGGGCTTTCTGATTGGCCTCGGGGTGCTCGTACACGTAATTAAAAAGGATTTGATTTTCGGGTCATCAGCTGACTCGAACGGGGGCTCGGCGCTCAGAGTGTCTGCGACGTGTGCCGTCCGGCTCTGTTCAATGAATATTTTACCATAATTATTTATGCTAATGGCTTCTGCTGGCAGCCGCTAGATGATAATTGATAGCCTGTTGCTTATCGCACTGTCATTTGGAAAGGTGTCGCATCTCTCACGCGCCCGCGAATTCGTCTTCTCGCCAGTAACGGCGTATAAATGCGTCTAATTGTTTCTCTTGAGAATCTCGCCTTGTTTTTGCACTTCAAAATGGCAATATGTGTTTTCATGTGTCTTATAAAGGAACAATTCACACATGAGTGAAAATTGTCATTTTCTCACCCTCATGTTGTTCCAAACCTGTATGTGAGCTTGTTTATTATGTGAAACACAAAAGGAGATGTGGAACTACTGACTGGGCCGACAAGCTCTAAAAAGGACAACAACAAAAAAACAGCTTTATATTTGTTACTCGTGTGGAATATTTCAAGTCTTCTGAAGTCAAACCGTAGATTTAAATGTACAAATGTTAAATGTTCTGACTGAACTAGCAGTTAAAGTCTGACAGATTTGCGAGTTTATATCATGGAATTCTAAGAAAAAGACATTTGCAAGTTTATATCACACAATTCTGAGAAAAAAGTCAGAATTCTGAAGTTGTATTATGCATTTCTGACTTTATAACTTGCAATTGTGAGTTTTTGAGACGCAATTCTGAGAAAAAAGTCAGAATTTTGAGTTTATATCACAATTCTGACTTTATAACTTGCAATTGTGAGTTTGACGCATTTCAGAGAAAAATGTTCGAATTTTGTGTTTATATGACACAATTCTGACTTTATAACGCGCAATTGATATGACGCATTTCTGAGAAATTTTTAGTTTATATCATGCAATTCTGAAAAAAGTCAGAATTTTGAGTTTATATGACACAATTCTGACTTTATAACTCGCAATTGTGAGTTTGACGCATTTCAGAGAAAAATGTTCGAATTTTGAGTTTATATGACACAATTCTGACTTTATAACTCGCAATTGTGAGTTTGACGCATTTCAGAGAAAAATGTTCGAATTTTGAGTTTATATGACACAATTCTGACTTTATAACGCGCAATTGATATGACGCATTTCTGAGAAATTTTTAGTTTATATCATGCAATTCTGAAAAAAAGTCAGAATTTTGAGTTTATGACACAATTCTGACTTTATAACGTGCAATTGATATGACGCATTTCTGAGAAATTTTTAGTTTATATCATGCAATTCTGAAAAAAAGTCAGAATTTTGAGTTTATATGACACAATTCTGACTTTATAACTCGCAATTGTGAGTTTGACGCATTTCAGAGAAAAATGTTCGAATTTTGAGTTTATATGATGTTTCATTAACAAAGTTCGGGAGAAGCGCGTCAGATACTTAGCGTAAACAGCACAAGAGGAGCCCACTCAAGTCAATCAGCGCCATAGGTTTAAATACAGCGGACTCACCTCCATTCACTTGATGGTTTATCAGTAACTGGTTCGTCCATCTGCTAAACATGTCGCAAAGACAAACTTCAACGTCAGAAGACGACTCCGGCTCTCCTCTGGCCGGTCCCAGGACCGAGCCTTCCCCGCACCTCGCTCCAATCGAGCCCCAGGCTTCAGCTCGTGGCCGCCGCTCGGCCCGAACGGTCTCGCATCGACCACGGCGCCTCGGCTTGCCCTCGCCTCCTCCGGCGAGAACTCCAACCGACTCCCCGGCATCTTCCTACCGCTCGGTCAGGCCGTCAATTCCACCAATTGAGAAGTGGACTATGGCGAGTCTCAAAGCAGCGCTGGCCAAATCCGACGTCCAGCCCTCACGCAAGTTAAACAAAAAAGAACTGTTTAACTTGTACAAAAATTTGCAGCCAACTAACCTCTCTCCAGAGCCTCCTCGAACCCCGAGGACGCTCAAGAGGAAACACAAAACTCCGGCCGCGCCGACGCCAGCATCTTCCTTCCGTGTGAGACCTCACACGACACCGGCTGCAGCCCAGCCCTCCACCGCTGCTCCTCCCCCAGCAACGCCTGGGCCTGCAGCTCAAGCGAGCGATTGGCCGCTTCCTCCGCCAATCTCAGCCTCGCAACCAACCTCTTTCCTCACGGAGTTTGCAGCTCAAGCGAGCGCTCGGCCTCACTGGCCGCAACACACAGCTCCGCATCCCGCTGCCGTCAGCTCGGGGCTCGCAGCTCAAGCGAGCGCTTGGCCACACTGGCCGCAACACACAGCCCCGCCTCCCGCCGCCGCCGGCGCGGATCTCACAGCTCAAGCGAGCGCCTGGCCGCACTGGCTGTCATACACAGCCCCGACTTCCGCTGCCGCCGGCTCGGAGCTCGCAGCCCAAGCAGCCGCTTGGCCGCACTGGCCGCCTCACGCAGCCCCGCCCCCCGCTGCCGCCGGCTCGGGGCCCGCAGCTCAAGCGAGCGCCTGGCCGCATTGGCCGCCACACACAGCCCCTCTGCCAGCCTCCTACAGTTCACTTCTCCAAGCAAAACCACAGTACTCACTCTTCACCGCAACGCCGATGCCCATGCCATCAAATGCCACTGCTGCAGAGCCTCCCCAAGTGGCCCACAGCATCAGAGCACAGATACTAACAGGTGTGGATGTCGATCTCTCCTCTCTTCTCTCCCTTCTGCCTACCTCTGACTCAAATCGCCATATAGACTGTGGGGATTTCTCGGTCACTTTAAAAAACCCAAATCCCCTTTCATCACGTCTACTTTCTTTTTCTGAATTTTCCATTGCTTTCAGCAGGTTCACCGAAATCATCTGTTCAGCCTTCCCCCATAGGCGACGCGAACTCAACGACTATTTGGCGATCATTGCCGAGCTTGCGTTGTCCTATGGGGGCGTGCATTTTTACACTTACCACAAGCTTTTTTCAGCAAAGTGCGCCGTGCGCGTTGCGCAATGGAACCAATGCCCATACTGGGGCGCTCTTGACCCAGATCTCCACAGCAGGGTGTTTTTGGGCTGTAGGAGTATTTCGTGTGCAGTCTGCAGATCAGTCGCCCACTCCACTATGACCTGCCCACAAATCCTTCCCTCCATACCACCATGTCCAGTCTCTACCCCCGTGAAATCCTCCAGTTACGTCCCAAGATCTGCAACCACGGCAAACCCTGAACCCACCCAAACAGATCCATCCGCAGCAGACAGCAGACACCCGTGCCACTCCTTCAACAACGGGAGATGTGCCAGACAGCGCTGTCGCTACCTCCATGTCTGCAACTTCTGCGGAGGTGCCCACGCCCGCATCATCTGTCCCGTTCACAAATCCATCAATAAAAAATCTAAAAATTACCTTTCGACTCCTGTGAATATTTTGCACCTAGCCATCGAACTCGCCCACCATCCAGACAAAGTTTTTACTGATTATCTCTTGTCTGGGCTCAGCCATGGTTTTAACCCCGGTGTCGAATGTGCGCTTTCCCAAAATACCATTTGCAACAATCTTCAATCCGCCCTCGCAGACCCCGATGTTGTAAATAACCTAATCAAAAAAGAAGTCAATTCAGGCTTCATGATCGGTCCCTTTGACTATCCCCCGTTTGAAGTCTTTCGCATCAGCCCTATTGGAGTGGCCACAAGAAAATTTTCTGGTAAAAAACGTCTAATTATTGACCTATCATCACCCCATAATTCCCCGGTCCCTAGCATCAACAGCCTGATCCCACTCAATGAATTTTCTCTCAGGTACCACGACATAGACCAGGCAGTCGAATTAATTAAAATCGCAGGCCGAGGAGCCTGGCTCGCAAAGGTAGACATCACTGCCGCATTCAAAGTGATGCCCATCCATCCAGACTCATGGCATCTATTCGGAGTTCGATGGTTCGAGAAATTCTACTTTGCCGTCCGTCTCACTTTCGGTTGCAAGAGCAGCCCCAAAATATTCGACATGCTATCGGAAGCTGTTTGCTGGATCCTGTCGAACAACTATGCAATCCCCCACCTCATTCACCTTCTCGATGATTTCCTCGTCATTTCGCCTCCTGACGCGATCCCAGCCGCACATATACTGACAATCCAAAGAGTATTTTCCGAGCTCGGGATCCCCATCGCTCGGGAAAAATCTGAGGGTCCCGCCACATCGATCGAATTTTTAGGCATCAACCTAGACTCAGTTAAGTTTCAGGTCTCCCTGCCTAAAGATAAGATCGATAGGATAATTCTTGTCTCCTCTTCCCTCCTCGACAGCCCAAGCTGCTCCAAACGCGAACTCCTCTCTCTGCTCGGGCACCTAAATTTTGCCATGCGCATCATACCACAAGGACGCCCCTTTATCTCGCACCTTCTCTCACTCGCCTCCTCCGTTCATGCTCTCGAGGATCTCATTTGCCTATCTCACGCGTGCCGCGACGAGCTTAGGCTCTGGATAATGTTCCTTAAACAATGGAACGGCCTTTCCCTCTTTTACAACAACCTCGTCTCTTCTCCCATTGACATCCAACTATTCACAGACGCAGCGCCCTCCGTTGGCTTCGGGGGGTTTTACCAAGGTCGCTGGTTCGCGTCTCCATGGCCCCCCCAGCTGCAGGGTTCCCCCCAGTCCTCAGCTTTTTTTGAGCTCTACCCCCTTGTGGTAGCAGCATACCTGTGGGGGAACGAATGGGCTTCTAAAAGCATCTTAGTGCATTGCGACAACGAAGCAGCCGTTCAGTGCATTAATAAAGGCCGCTCTCATTCCCCTGGCCTCATGCCTCTCATAAGACGCTTAATATGGATCTCGGCATGCGACCAATTTATTTTAGTTGCCAAACATGTTCCAGGTTCAGAAAACCAAATCGCTGACTCCCTATCTCGCTTTCTGTTTCAGAAATTCAGGACGCTGGCTCCAGAGGCGGAACAATCCCCAACTCCAGTTCCTCATTATTCAGAACTAATATTCCCGTAAACCACCCACTGAAACACCTCCTCGATGCATCCCTCAACACCATCCTCCAAGCAGTCTCGCCGAGAACCCTCCAGTCATACACAACTGCGTGGAAATGCTTCAAAGCTTTCCACCTCTCATACAACACACCCTTCCCCGATTTTTCCCTACTCTCAATCACCTCATTTATCTCCTTTCTCAACAAGGTCAAGGGACTCCAAGCCGGCTCCATCAAGGGCTACCTAAGCGGCATCCAATTCTTCCACAAGCTGCTATTCGGCGCACCCTCACCCGGGATAAACAACTCGCTTCTGATCAGGGGAATCCAACGGTCCCGGCCCACCCGGCCTGACCCCAGACTTCCCATAACGCTAGACATCCTCACAAAATGCATCCATACCCTCCGCACCAGTTACCAGCCTCTCAGTACCGCCCGGACACTCGATGCTATGTTCATTTTAGCCTTCTTCGGGTTCCTCAGATGCTCGGAACTCACCATCTCTTCTAAATTCGACCCAGATACCAATCCCACCATTTCAGATTTAACAGTACTCGATAACGGTACAATTTCCTTCCTCATTAAACAAAGCAAGACAGACCAAGCCAAAAAAGGCCACCTCATCTACATCTTCAACCTCCCTTCTCCAATCCAACCCTACCAGTCCATCCTTCAGTTTCTCCGCCTCAGGAATACCCAGGCTAAATCCCCCCGCGAGCCCTTGTTCTTAGACGAAGCCAAAAGACCTGCTAATCGCTTCTGGTTCCAAAAACATCTCAAGTCCGTCCTGCAATCATCAGGCATCCCAGCAGGAAATTTCTCAAGCCACTCTTTTCGCATCGGGGCAGCAACATCAGCAGCCCAGAAAGGCCTCTCTAAACAGCAGATCCAAACCCTAGGAAGATGGTCATCAGAAGCCTTTCAGAGCTACATCAGAACTAGCCAGTCACATATCAAAGAAGCCCACCAAACCCTCATCAGCCCATAAGCCACCCAAAGTAACCTTCTCCAGGTCTCCCTATCCCCCCGCCTGGTGCAATGCTAGGAGTCTTGATCTCCCATCATTGCCATGAGAGCCCTCCCAGGCGGGTCTTTTTCTCCCTCCCGGCCCGGCGGGCCTAACCCTACACCTTTCCCCTGCCTGGTGCAATGCTAGGAGTCTTGATCTCCCATCATTGCCATGAGAGCCCTCCCAGGCAGGTTCTTTCACTTTCCCTTCCCGCCCGGCCGGCCAGACTCTACGCCTCCTCCCCCCGCCTGGTGCAATGTTAGGAGTCCCGATCTCCTATCATTGCCATGAGAGCCCTCCCAGGCGGGCTTGTCTTTCCGCCTCCCGCCCAGCGGGCCAAATGTCATGCCTTCCTCTGTCCGATGCAACGTCCCCGCCTGGTGCCATGCTAGGAGTCTTGATCTCCTATCATTGCCATGAGAGCCCTCCCAGGCAGGTTCGTTCAGTTTTCCCTTTCCACCCAGCGGGCGGGCCAAACGCTACACCTTTCCCCTGCCTGGTGCAATGCTAGGAGTCTTGATCTCCTATCATTGCCATGAGAGCCCTCCCAGGCAGGTTCGTTCAGTTTCCCCTTTCCACCCAGCGGGCGGGCCAAACGCTACACCTTCCCCCTGCCTGGTGCAACGCTAGGAGTCTTGATCTCCTATCATTGCCATGAGAGCCCTCCCAGGCAGGTTCGTTCAGTTTTCCCTTTCCACCCAGCGGGCGGGCCAAACGCTACACCTTTCCCCTGCCTGGTGCAATGCTAGGAGTCTTGATCTCCTATCATTGCCATGAGAGCCCTCCCAGGCAGGTTCGTTCAGTTTCCCCTTCCCACCCAGCGGGCGGGCCAAACGCTACGTCTTCACCCTGCCTGGTGCAATGCTAGGAGTCTTGATCTCCTATCATTGCCATGAGAGCCCTCCCAGGCAGGTTTTTCTCTCATCCCCCCCACCCAGGGGCTAAACTCTCCCTCCCCCCCGCCTGGTGCAACGCTAGGAGTCTTGATCTCCCATCGTTGCCAAGAGAGCCCTCCCAGGCGGGCTTTTCATTCTACCTCCCCGCCGGTGAGAGCCCTCCCGGTCGGGCCTACATACTCGCCGCCCACAAGCGAGACTCATCTATCCAACGCCACGTGCCATAAATCTCCCGCCTATCATCTCAGTAGTCCTTCCGACCCCAAACCACGTACTCCAACATCAACAGCTGGCAGGGCCTACCTGACTGTAGCCTCAAACCAGAGCACTCTGGCCTGCCTACCTGCCAACTTCCCGATCATCAGCCCCCGTCACATTAGTGTCTATTTTGGGGGGTGTCTTTAATCCGGCGGCTGTCCTTCTATCTATTTGCTTTTTGGGGGGTACTCTGGGTTCGGGCCATCCCCGAGCTCGGAGCCCTTCACCGGACAGCACGCCAAACATGCATTTCTATTCTCCGGCTAATTATATGTAAGCGCGAACTCGTGAAATGATGTTTCATTAACAAAGTTCGGGAGAAGCGCGTCAGATACTTAGCGTAAACAGCACAAGAGGAGCCCACTCAAGTCAATCAGCGCCATAGGTTTAAATACAGCGGACTCACCTCCATTCACTTGATGGTTTATCAGTAACCCTCCACCACCCCATCTCCTCACTCCGAGTTCTCACTACTTCTATTGGGGGTACTCTGGGTTCGGGCCATCCCCGAGCTCGGAGCCCTTCACCGGACAGCACGCCAAACATGCATTTCTATTCTCCGGCTAATTATATGTAAGCGCGAACTCGTGAAATGACAATTCTGACTTTATAACGCGCAATTGATATGACGCATTTCTGAGAAATTTTTAGTTTATGTCAGAATTTTGAGTTTATATGACAATTCTGACTTTATAACGCGCAATTGATATGACGCATTTCTGAGAAATTTTTAGTTTATGTCAGAATTTTGAGTTTATATGACACAATTCTGACTTTATAACTCGCAATTGTGAGTTTGACGCATTTCAGAGAAAAATGTTCGAATTTTGAGTTTATATGACAATTCTGACTTTATAACGCGCAATTGATATGACGCATTTCTGAGAAATTTTTAGTTTATATCATGCAATTCTGAAAAAAGTCAGAATTTTGAGTTTATATGACACAATTCTGACTTTATAACTCGCAATTGTGAGTTTGACGCATTTTAGAGAAAAATGTTTGAATTTTGAGTTTATATGACACAATTCTGACTTTATAACGCGCAATTGATATGACGCATTTCTGAGAAATTTTTAGTTTATATCGTGCAATTCTGAAAAAAAGTCAGAATTTTGAGTTTATATGACACAATTCTGACTTTATAACTTGCAATTGTGAGTTTGACGCATTTCAGAGAAAAATGTTCGAATTTTGAGTTTATATGACAATTCTGACTTTATAACGCGCAATTGATATGACGCATTTCTGAGAAATTTTTAGTTTATATCATGCAATTCTGAAAAAAAGTCAGAATTTTGAGTTTATATGACTTTAACTTGCAATTGGGAGTTTATATCACAATTTTGAAAAAAAGTCCGCTTTTTTAGTTTATATCATGTAATTATGAGAAAAAATTCAAAGAATTTTGAATTTATATCATGCAATTCTGACTTTATAACTCGCAATTTTAAGTTTTTATCACACAATTCTGACTATAACTCGCAATTGATATGACGCATTTCTGAGAAGAAAGTCTGAATTTTTAATTTATATCATGCAATTCTGAAAAAAGTCAGAATTTTGAATTTATGTGACACAATTCTGACTTTATAACTCGCAATTGCGAGTTTATGTCATGCAATTCAGAGAAAAAAGTCTGAATTTTTAGTTTATATCACACAATTTTGAGAAAAAAGTCTGCTTTTTTAGTTTATATCACACAATTCTGAGAAAAAAGTCAGATGTGCGAATTTATATCATGCAATTCTGATTTTGTAACTCGCAATTGTGAGTTTATATCACGCAATTTGAAATTGAAGACTTTTTTTAGCTTCATTTACATTTAAAAAGAAATGGAGCAGTATGAATAAATTCTTCAGAACATCTTCTTTTCTGTTTCATGCAAGAAATTAAGTCATGCGAGCTGAGAGCAGGTAAGTGCAGTAAGTACAAATATATTTCTTTTTTTTGCTGAGCTGTTCATTATTTATGCATTCAGCAGTTGCTTTTACCCAAAGTGACTTACAAAAGAAGGAACATAAGCAATTCATCACAGAGCCAGCAATATTTATAGTGTACAGGTTTATTAGAAAGCTCGAGTAAGAAACAAACTAGAGCAGAGGTGAAATGCAATTTTTTCCAGTCATAAAAAGCTGTTGTCATTGTTTTTGCTTTTTCATTGGCTGTCATAGTTCATATCTCTAGCTAATCGTACAAGGCAGGTGAGCAAAAAGACTGTGTAAGCTCAATCAAATAGTATTTTCACGCACAAAAAGTTCTTCTGCTCAAATCTTCTGAAACAGCACAGTGAGTGACAGCTCAGAGAACAGGGGAAGTGTTCCTTTGAGAGCCGTAACTGCTCTTTATCCGAGCTGTGGCAGTTCAGCACGCTGAAAAGCTCCTCTGTGGCCAAACGAAGCTCTCAGCTGATCTGAGGGCAGCGCTTTGGTCCTGTTTACATTCATAATGTCTCAGATACATCACTGAGCAGGTCTGCTTTGCTTTCAAATCATCTTTCATTAATCAATTGAATCGCAATGGTCACATTTGTGATCAAATTTTAGATTCGAGGTTGAGTTTTGAAGGGTGAGAAAAGGGTTGCTGGTGTGTTTTGTGCTACAAATGAGTGTCTAGATTTTGTGTGGACGTTTTGACATTACTGATGTGAGTCGTCACATGACCAGATCCATTTAATTCTAGTTAACTCTTAAAGCAACTAAAACCTAGGTTAATACAAATATGTTTGTGTGTATATATACGCTACCAGTCAAAAGTTTTTGAACAGTAAGTGTTTTTTCTGTTTTGTTTGTTTTTTAAAGAAGTACAGCAAATACAGTAAAACTTTGAAATATTTTTACTATTTAAAATTACTTTTCTCTATTTGAATATATTTTAAAATGTGATTTATTTTTGCGATCAAAGCTGAATTTTCAGCATCATTACTCCAGTCTTCAGTGTCACATGCTTCAGAAATCATTCTAATATGCTGATTTGCTGTTCAAGAAACATTATTATTATTATCAATATTTAAAACAGTTACATAGTTTCAGAATTATTTGATGAATAGAAAGATCCAAAATTTTGCATTTATCTGAAATAAAAAGTTTTTGTAACATTATACACTACCATTTAAAAGCTTTTCTTTTCTTTTTTTAAGAAATTATAGATGCTTTACATTTATCAAAAGTGGTGATATAGATATTTATAATGTTACAAAAGATTTTTATTTCAGATAAATGCTGTTCTTCTGAAATTTCTATTCATCAAAGAAACCTGAATAAATTCTAATCAGCTGTTTTCAACATAATAATAATAATAAATGTTTTTGAGGGTCAAATCAGAATATTAGAATGATTTGTGAAGGATCATGTGGCTGGAGTAATGATGCAAAAATTCAGCTTTGAAATCACAGGAATAAATTACATTTTAAAATATATTCAGATGGAAAACAGTTATTTTAATTAGTAAAAATATTTAGCTATTTTTGCTGTACTCTGGATCAAATAAATGCAGGTATATGATCAAAAACATAATATTGTAAAATAATTACTTCAATATTTTTAAAAATTAATTTTAAAATAACCATCACATTTTTAATACATTTTTGTAAAAAAAAAAAAATAATAATTATATATATATATATATTATTTATTTATATATTATTTATTTATATATTATATTATTTATATTTATTTATTTTTATATATTTGAGGGAATTCAGAAATTAATTTAAAATGCTGATTTACTGCTCAAGGAATATTTCTTATTTATTATCAATGTTGATTAAAACAGTTGTGCTATTTAATAATTTTGTGGAAATTATGCAATTTTTTAGGATTCTTTGAGGAGGAAAGTTCAAAAGATTAAATGTATCATTTTTATTTTATAAATTTATAATTTATCATTTGAAAGATAAAAAAGATACATTTAAGAAATGAATATTATATTATGTTTGAATCCATTGTCAAATGCACAATTTTCAGTCTTCAGTGTCACATGATTGTTCAGAAATCAATCTAATATGCTGATTTGCTGCTCAAGAAAAAATTCTTATCAGCTGTTTAATATTTTTGTGGGAATTCTGCTTTTTTTTCAGGATTCTTTGAGAAATATAAGGTTCAAGGGATAAAAATGTAAAATAGAAAGTATTTTATATTATGTTATCAAAAAAATACTATAATATTTTTTTACATGCCTTAATGTCCTTTTTGATCAATTTAATGCACTAAAAAATAAATATCCACTAAACATCCCAAAAACAAGATAAATGTACTCACTAGCAAAATGTTATAATGTAATATATTAAGACTTGTTTTTCAAATATTTTTTAATAGTTTATTTTCTGAATCCATTAGCAAATGCATAATTAATGCATAAGTAATTGCAAATGCAAAATACAAAAAAAACTGAGGTTTATGAAACGAAAAAACTATTTTGACTCAAATCAATATTTCATACCCATCTATTTATTTATTTAGTACGTGTCGCCATCTAATAAGCAAGATAGTGTAGAGTCAGCTGGCCGTTAATGGCGAAATGAACCCCTTCAGGGTGATACAAGACCCCTCTGCTTTGAGTTTATGTTGTAATAATGGCTGACGAGCTGTACATTATGTCTTACATATTGACCAAGTCTGCAGTTTCAGTCTCCTGTGGGTTTCAGCAACTTACTGTCAACTTTTTTTTTTTTTTTGAGAATAAACATGCCATTTGTGCTCACTTAGCTGGAAAAATAAGGATGAAGTATGCAGAATAGTATCTGCAATATACAGTTGCGATCAAAATTATTCAACCCTTTTGACCTGGAAGACATTTTGCTGCAAAGAAATATTTCGTGAAAACAATTCAACAAGCGCATCAGTACACTATTAGAGAAAGTGTATTCATACACATTTGAGTAAGTTTGAGAACGTAAGTTGATGAATAATGAGAAAAAAATCAAAAAAATTTGGTGCAGATTCTTTTATTCTTTAAAACCAGCAATAAACGCTGCTTGGAGGTGCTTAGAAGCGTCTGTCACCTCTCTACAGCAATCTTGGCCTATTTCTTACCTGAAAAAGCTTTTAGATCACAGATAATCTTTGGTTTTTACTTTGCCACTGCTTTCTTCAAATTCAATCAAATATGTTCAATGAGAATTAAATCTGGAGACTGAACAGGATACTTAAGAACATTCCATGACTGAACCCTGAACCAAGCATAAGTAGATTTTAGATGTATATTTTGAGATAACTGTCCTGCAGTCCATTGGTCATTAGCTTCAGGCTTTGTACCTAAAGCATCTCAATTCTTGCCAAAATTGCCTGATGCTTCAAAGAATCCATGATATCCTTCATACAGTCATGATTACAGTAAAACAACCCCATAGCAGGACTGATCCACCTCAGTATTTGACGATGGAGATAGTGTTCTTCTGCTTATAAGCCTTTTTTTTGCACCAGACATACGGCTGATCCATAGGTCCAAAAAGTTCTAGTTTGGTCACATCACTCCATCACTTTCAGAACTCCACAGGTCTTTCCAAATTATCTTTATTATACTCTGCATTGAAATGTTTTTCCTCCTTTCATCAGGTCATCTTGCAAGTCGGTGGCTGTATATTTCAGGTTTTTTCGCAGTTGCTCTGATCAAACATTTCATGATATTGTGCTTTTTTGTTCAAGACCCTTAAAGGTTTTCTAGTACAACACACTTTAAACTAAGGAATAAGGCAGCCAGTTGTGTCTATTTCTTCTCTATAGCTTTTGTGAGAGCTCTGTTGACTTTACCATATGTGACCCTGGACCACAAAACCAGTCTTAAGTCGCTGGGGTATATTTGTAGCAATAGCCAAAAATACATTGTATGGGTCAAAATTATTGATTTTCCTTTTATGCCAAAAATCATTAGGAAATTAATTAGAGATCATGTTCCATAAAGATTTTTTTGTAAAATTCCTACTGTAAATATATCAAAATGTAATTTTTGATTAGTAATATGCAATGTTAAGAACTTAATTTGGACAACTTTAAAGGTGATTTTCTCAGTATTTAGATTTTTTTGCACCCTCAGATTCCTGATTTTCAAATAGATGTATCAAACCATACATCAATGGAAAGCTTATTTATTGAGCTTTCATATGATGTATACATCTCAGTTTTGTAAAATTTAACCTTATGACTGGTTTTGTGGTCCAGGGTCACATATGTGCTTAATAAGCACTAATAAACTGCCAATATGCTAGACGTATGTATGTGTAACAGCCCAAGCTTATTCTGTTTTTTTTTTGTTTTTTTTTTTTTTTGTTTTTTTTGAGTTTCTAAAGGCTTAATTGTGTTTTCAGACAATTTTGTTCGCTAGCATAACAATAATTGACTTAAAACAGCAATGTTGGATAGGGGTTGAATAATTATGACTTAGCTGTGTTATTAAACCCCCAAAAGTCAAATTTGGTGCAGAGTCTTTTATTCTTTAAAACCACCAATAAATGTTGCTTAGAAGCTTTTGGAAGCTTCTGTCACCTCTACACTGCAATCTTTGCCCATTCATCGCCTGAAAAGCTTTCAGATCACTGATAATCATTGGTTTTCACTTTGCCACTGCTTTCTTTAAATTCAACCAAATATTTTCAATGAGAATTAAATCTGGAAACTAAACAGACCACTCAAGAACATTCTACAACTGAACCCTGATCCCAAGCATAAGTAGATTTGGATGTATACTTTTGGATGGCTGTCCTGCAGGAGAGTTCATTGTTCATAAACTTCAGTCTTGTCATCAAAACTCTTGCCAAAATTGCCTGATACTTCAAAGAATCCATGATGTCCTTCATACGGTCATGATTGTAATAAAACAACCCTATAACAGGACTGGCCCACTTCCATGTTTGATGATAAAGGTGGTGTTCTTCTGCTTATAGGCTTTGCCTTTTTTTGCACCAGACATACTGCTGATCCATAAGTCCAGAAAGTTCCAGTTTGGTTACATCTCTTCATAAAATATTCTTCCAGAACTCCACAGGTCTTATCCAAATGAATCTTGGCATGTTCAAGTCTGCCTTTTTGTTGTTCTTGGTCAAGAGTGGTATTCGGTGAGATGCCTCAACATGAAGACCATACTTGTCTAGTGTTCATCTTGTACCCCTGCATTGAAATGTTTTTCCTCTTTTCGTTGGGTCATCTTGCAAGTCTGTGGCTGTACATTTCAGGCGATATGGCCTAAAAATAAAATCCCCGATTTTTTTCACAAAAAAATCCGATTTACGATTTTAATCGATTTTTTCCCCCCTACTTCTGTTAGCATGTAAAGAAACCCCAGCTTTTCCACAATATATATATATGGCCACTATATATTTTGCAATATACATTGCAACTGCATCAGTGCTTTCCACCAGGCCCCATTCTTATCATACCAGACAGAGTAAATGTTTGTAAGACAAATAAATATGAGATGGGAGGAAAATAGATATTGCCATGCTTTTCTCTTGCACTTATATCCTATACAAAAATATACAATTTTGAACACAGAAATATTAAATGATTTAAATAACTGAAACGATCTGCCAGCAGGTGGTGGTAAGACACTGATTTAATTACTGAATCATATTCATTTGATTCGTTTGAATGGATGGTTCATTCAAGAATAAAGCAAGTGACTCTTTATGAATGGGAAATTGAATCATTTTACTAGATTCGTTTAAAAACGCACGTTCATTCATAAATGAAACACCGCTGTGTTTGAGTGGAGATGCACAGCGGCTCAGTTGTGACTTGTTTCAGACCACCTCTGACGACGAAACAGAGCAAAATCAGGCAATAGTGTTATAGTCAGACAATGTAAGTCACTTAATAATAACTTCTTGTTTATTTAACTGTTGTAATAAATCAATATCTCGTTTACAAACTCCCTTAAAAATGATTAAAAGCTGTCACTCATCTTAGTTCGCAATCTCACAAAGCTCTATTATAATAAACAAAGCTACTGCCCATTCAGTCTCTTATTTACACTCTCTACACTTGAGATACATTAGCCAACATGCAAAACACATAGAAACCTTTGAAGCTCCACTCAGCGCAAACACTAATATGCTGGTCGGGTCAGTCGCACATGGTGCTCCTAAATATTTTTTCATAGTCGCACGTAGTAGTTTTTTTTTGCCCTTGAACGGCGGGTCGCACCAGTCGCACCATTGAGAAATTAGGTCGCACTCTAGAGCCCTGATATGCAAATAATTCGCCATTGTCTTCAATCATCTCTCTACTCTGTTTATGTGGTAAGTGAAATTGTATGTACTGTAATGTAACAGGCTAACTTGCTAGTAAGCAGCTAATCATGTCCCCTTAGTGACTCGCGTTATTTTACCAGAATGCGTTGTTTTCCGTTCTGAATACATATATATTTTTTTTATTAAAAAATCGCGATACCTCGATTTAATAAAAAATTAAATCGTCTTGAAACATAAATTCGAATTAATCGAAAAAAACGAAAGAATCACCGAGCCATAATCTTTTAAAATGCTTTTGTTTTGCTATGATAAAAATAAGTGACCTAAAGAATTAGTTTATTTCCAGAACACAAATTAACAGATGATTTACTCACCTTTTTGTCATCCAAGATCTTCATGTCTTTCTTTCTTCAGTCGTAAAGGAATTATGTTTCTTAAGGAAACATTTCAGGAATTATCTCCATAGAGTGGACTTCTATGGTGCACGCGAGTTTGAACTTCCAAAATGCAGTTTAAATGCAGCTTTAAATAGCTCTAAACGATCCCAGCTGAGGAAGTAGGGTCTCATCTAGCGAAACGGTCATTTTCGAAACATATCGACAATTTATATACTTTTTAACCTCAAATGCTTTGCATGTTCACTTTGTAAAGTTGGAGGAGAAATGAGATGGGAGTTTTTCAACACACCCTAACTGACTTGAACTGGAAAAAATGCAGGAAGTTCACGCAGACCTAGACAAGACCAGTATTTTAGGTTAAAAACTATATAAATCATCAATTAGTTTCACTAGATAAGACCCTTCTTCCTCAGCTGGGATCATTTAGAGCCCTTTGAAGCTGCATTTAACCTGCATTTTGGAAGTTTAAACTTGGGGCACCATTGAAGTCCATTATATGGAGATAATTCCTAAAATGTTTTCCTCAAGAAACATAATTTTTTATCGACTGAAGAAAAAAAGATATGAACATCTTGGATGACAAAGGGCTAAATTATCTGTATAATTATCTAAATAAATCTTTGTTCTGACAGTGATCTACTCCTTTAAAACAGCAATGTTGAATAGGGGTTAAATAATTATGACATACTGTAGCTGTGTTATTAAAAAATCCGGTAACACTTTAGAATAGGGAACACTTATTCACTTATTCAAGTATTATTAATAGTTAGTAAGGTAGTTGTTAAGTTTAGGTATTGGGTAGGATTAGGGATGTAGAATAAGGTCATGTAGAATAAAGCATTAATATCTGCCAAATTAGTGCTAATAAATGGCTAATGTATGAGACCGTAAAATAAAGTGTTACCAAAAATCATTATATATTGACATTATCACTTTAAATATGCCAGTAAACTGTTGTAGATGCAATTTTAATAAAGTTCCTGATCTTCAGAAAAGCTTGTATTTGTAAAGTACTGCAGTTTCTGGCGGGTGGAATAATTTCGATTGCAACTCTAGTATCTAGAATAACATTATATGTTCACTTGTCTCCGCAGGTGATAAAAGGGCTGCCTGCGGGGATCCGGGCACGCCGGCCCATGCCACCCGAGAGGAGGGCAGCTTTCAGCAGCACGCCAAAGTGCGCTTCACTTGCGCCACGGGTCACACGCTCTACGGCTCGGCGGAACGGATCTGCTTCCCCAACGGCACTTGGTCGGGCCGTCAGCCCACCTGCAAACGTGAGTAACTCCTTCAGACGTCTTGAATAATGCATGCGCACAGCGTGAGAACACATCGAGACACTGATATGCATCAAACGAGAAGTCTTTTCTCTCTACGAACGTTTGAGGCGGTGTCACGGCATTCAAGCGTTCTGTAATTCACGCAAAAGACGACCTTGCACCGGAGGCTTTTGAAGAAATGGCACAAGTGTTGTTCTTTTCTGCTTCTGCAGCTCTTTTAGTCTGACGCATTGTCCGTGTCATCTCGAGGGTGACAGGTTATTGCGGTCCAGCGCCATGCTGGGCTATAAAACAGATTTACAGATTGTTAGCGCGCAAGTCCCAGGAGGCGGAAATTTCTCAAGCTTGAATGTTTTTGCTACGCAGCTCTGGTCTAACAGCTTGTCTTGCATTAAATCCCATCATGCCCCCCTGTGATTTTCCAGGCCGAACAAACACCAACATCTCCTGCAGTTTAACCCCGCTCAACCCATGCATGAGGGGAGAAAACTGAAAGAAATCTATTAGCTTTGCTAAAATATCCCTGTTAAAACATCCAAGGCTCTTAGAAAAAAACAGCTCAAATTAATACAGAATGATCAAGTTGTGTATAAGAATGTACTATTATAGTATTTGTTAATATTTGAATTAGAATTTTATTTGGTAACATATTGATTTAAGGACCAATTCTCACTATTAACTAGTTGCTTAAAGCATGCATATTACTAGCATATTGGCAGTTTATTAATGCTTATGAAGCACATATGTGACCCTGGACCACAAAACCAGTCATAAGGTTAAATTTTACAAAACTGAGCTGTATATATAATATGAAAGCTCAGTAAATAAGCTTTCTATTGATGTATGGTTTGTTAGGATAGGACAATATATGGCCAAGATACATCTATTTGAATATCTGGAATCTGAGGGTGCAAAAAAATCCAAATCCTGAGAAAATCACCTTTAAAGTTGTCCAAATTAGGTTCTTAGCAATGCATATTACTAATCAAAAATTACATTTTGATAGGTTTACAGTAGGAATTTTACAAAAAATCTTCATGGAACATGATCTTTACTTAATTTCCTAATGATTTTTGGCATAAAAGAAAAATCAATAATTTTGACCCATGCAGTGTATTTTTGGCTATTGCAACAAACATACCCCAGCGACTTAAGACTGGTTTTGTGGTCCAGGGTCACATATTAATGCCTTATTTTACATCCCTTAATTCTACCCCAGACCTAAACTTAACTACTACCTTACTAACTATTAATAAGCAAATTAGGAGTTTATTGACATAAAAGTCATAGTAAATAGTTAATAGTGAGAATGGGTCCTCAAACTAAAGTGTAATAATTTTTATTTTATTTTATTTTTTAGTTTAAGTTTGATTAATTGAATGTGCATTTGTGTTTTATTTCTGTTTGGCATTTTTATTTTTATTGCAATTTTAGTTAGGTTAGTACTTTCTAATTTTCATTAAGGTTTTCATCTTATATTTACATTTTTATTGCAATTTTATTTCAACCTTATTTCAGTTAACAAAAATTATTATTTTAATAGTTTTCGTTGTAGTCAACAACACTGGACTGAAGCAAATTTTCTGGAAGTTTGTTATGCCAATTTTTGTAAAAACTTTAAAATTTATCATTTTTTATTAGTCATATATTATTGTACTATTTATTAAAGTATTTTTTATTATTCATTTTAATTTAAGTTTTGATCATTGTATTATGTGCTTTGTCATGTTTCATGTTCTATTTAGTGTAACTTTTTTGATTTCAGTTTAGCAATTTTAGTACTTTACTTTTACTTTACTTATTTCAATTAGCATTCAAGGCAATATTTCTTTTTTCCATTTAAATTTTTTATCTAATATTTATTATTATTTAAATTTTATTTTAATTGACAAAAATATTTTAAATTGTTTTAGTTAACAATAACCACACTGGACTAAAGCAAATTTTCAGAAAGTTTGTTATGCCATTTTTGGGGAAAAGAAGTATTTATATTGTTATTTATTGATTAGTCATATATTATTCTACTATTTATTAATATTTAGAATTTTTTTTTTTTCATTTGAATTTTAGTGTAAGTTATGTGCTTTGTCATGTTTATTCATTTTTTTTTTATCTTTCCAAAAAAAAATTCAGTTTTATCAGTTTCAGTTAGCTTTCAAGGCAGTATTTCTTATTTCCATTTATTCCAGTTTCCAAGTTTTTCATCTAAAATTTTTATTTTATTTAACTTTTGTTTCAAGTAAAAAATTTTGTTTTGTTTTTCATCTAATATTTGTGTTTTAATTATTTTTATTTTTTTAATTAACAAAAATGTTGTTGTTTTTATTTAAATTATTTTTTAATTGTAGTTTACATTTTAATAATTGTATTATGTGCTTTGTTTATTCAGTTTTTATCTTTCTGTTTACTTAACATTTTTAATTTTCAATGTGATCTTAGTACTTTGACCTTATTTCAGTTAGCTTTCAAGGCAATATTTCTCATTTCCAGTATCTCAGTTCCAATATTTTTTTAGTTTTTAATTTAACATTTATATTTTTAGTGTTAGTAACTTTCTAACAGCAACAAAAAAGGCAGATGTGACGGGTAGTACATTTAATTAAATTTTTTTAAGCAAAAATGGTGTTTTCTTGTAAAATGTGCACTAATAATCTTTATTTCCTACTTGAAAAAATATTTGTTTACAGGTTATTTCCTGTAATCACAAGCATATTCATTTTCTAAAGCCTAATATGTGACCCTGGACCACAAAACCAGTCATAAGGTTCAATTTTACAAAACTGAGCTGTATATATAATATGAAAGCTCAGTAAATAAGCTTTCTATTGATGTATGGTTTGTTAGGATAGGACAATATTTGGCCGAGATACATCTATTTGAAAATCTGCAATCTGAGGGTGCAAAAAAATCAAAATCCTGAGAAAATCACCTTTAGAGTTGTCCAAATTAGGATCTTAACAATGCATATTACTAATCAAAAATTACATTTTGATACATTTACAGTAGGAATTTTTCAAAAAATCTTCATGGAGCATGATCTTTACTTAATTTCCTAATGATTTTTGACATAAAAGAAAAATCAATAATTTTGACCCATGCAATGTATTTTTGGCTATTGCTACAAACATACCCCAGCGACTTAAGACTGGTTTTGTGGTCCAGGGTCACATATGTTCATAAAGTCCTACATGAAGTTAATGACCCAGCTGGACGTGTGTTTTTCAGCTAATGTGATCTTTTTTTTTCTTCCAATAGCTGTTCAATGCGGGAATCCTGGGACTCCGGCTAATGGGCGAATTTCTCGCGTTCATGGCACCACCTTCTCTCACTCCATCATCTACTCGTGCGTGGATGGATACCGGCTCTCGGGTTCGCCCTCCCGTCAGTGCCTGGCGAACGGTACCTGGTCTGGCAGCGAGCCCAACTGCACCCGTACGTACTCCAGCTCTGTTGCCTTACATCCTGGAAAAACTGAAACATGTTGGCAGCGTTTAAGTCTCCCTTCATCTGTTTTGTTTTTCCCCCCAACTGCGTTTCTCAAGAAATGTTGGCATTCGAGCAGGAAAGACTTTTCTGTAATAACACGACGCCCATTTGTAATTAGCCCAACCATCTTATCATGCGGCTGTTGTTGCTCAGATGTGGACCCTGTTCACCTCGTGAGCAATCTCATTAATGGAGGCAGATTTATTACTGCCGCCGTCTAAGTAATAGTAGGATGAGATGACAGGCAGAATCAATCTCACGCTGACGTATAATGCGAGATTGATGTTGGGGTAGTGGGAGAATAATGAGCGGGGGAGTGCTGCAGGACTGCGGTGAATTTCGCATGACATTACTCAACGCTCTGAGGAGAAGCTCTTTGTTGATGTGACAAGATAAACTGTGGATGTTAAAGGTGAAGTCATTTCGGATTGGCACAAATGATGAATGTAATCAAACACTCCCTCCGCCTGTCATTGATTAGTCAAACAGGAAGTCCTGCCCCGAATGCACTGCGCTTATATTGTTTCAGTCGGGCCAAAACGATCATTTGTCTTTTTAATGTGTCATATAACCATTGACATCCAGTGCTGGGATGATTACTTTCAAATTAATAGACTGTTGCTGTTAGTAATGTACTACTTTTAGACTACTTGTGATCTAACATGATTGTCACGCTGATTTGAAGAGAATAATCTGGTACCATACTGATATAAAACAAAAAGAAAACAATATACAGTTGAGGTCAAAAGTTTACAACCCCCTTTCAGAATCTGCAAAATGTTAATTATTCTAGAAAAATAAGAGGGATCATGCAAAACACATGTTGTTATTATTTAGTAGTGACCTGAATAAGATATTTCACATAAAAGATGTTTACATATAGTCCACAAGAGAAAATAATAGTTGAATTTATAAAAGTTTACATACACTTGATTCTTAATACTGTGTTGTTACCTGAATGATCAACAGCTGTTTTTTGCTTTGTTTTGTTTAGTGATAGTTGTTCATGAGTCTGCGGTTTGTCCTGAACTGCCTGCTGTTCTTAAGAAAAATCCTTCAGGTCCCACAAATTCTTTGGTTTTCCAGCATTTTTGTGTATTCGAAACCTTTCCATCAATGACTGTATGATTTTGAGATTAGTCTTTTCACACTGAGGACAACTCACTGAGGAAGGACTCATGTGCAGCTATTACAGAAGGTTCAAATGCTCACTGATGCTCCAGAAGGAAAAAACATGCATTAAGAGCCGGGGGTCTGAAAACTTTTTGAATTTGAAGATCAGGGTAAAATTGACTTATTTTGCCTTCTAGGAAACATGTAACTATCTTCTGTAGCCTCTAAATGGCAGTACTAAATGAAAATAATATGATATTTAGGCAAAATAATAAAAATGTACTGTACACATCTCCATTCTGTTCAAAAGTTTTCACCCCCTGGCTCTTAATGCATTCCTTCTGGGGCATCAGGGAGCGTTTGAACCTTCTGTAACAGTTGCATATGAGTCCCTCAGTTGTCCTCAGTGTGAAAAGATGGATCTCAAAATCATACAGTCATTGTTGGAAAGAGTTCAAACACAAAAATGCTGAAACACCAAAGAAAAACTGAAGAACAGCAGGCAGTTTAACTGTTCAGGACAAACAAGGGACTCAAGTCCAACTATCACTAATCAAAACAAAAAACACAGCTGTGGATCATTCAGGTAACAACACAGTATTAAGAATCAAGTGTATGTAAATTTTTGAACAGGGTCATTTTTATAAATTAAACTATTATTTTCTCTTGTGGACTATATGTAAACATATTTTATGTGAAATGTCTTATTCAGGTCAGTACTAAATAAAAAGTAACATGCATTTTGCACACTTCCTCTTATTTTGGTAAAATAATTAATATTTTGCAGATTCTGCAAGGTATATGTAAATGTTTGACTTCAACTGTACTGTATGTTGCATTTTTAATAAACAAGCATGAAGTGCTTTAAATCAGTGTTTCACAGTTTTCATAAGTAAAAAAATTCCCACAGCACACTACCAACCACTAACTATGGCAAAATTTCACAAACATGCATTGCTTCAAATGGCATATCAAAACTGGATATTATATTAAAAGTAGTGCTCACATTTAATGTAACACTTAATCTAAAGTCAGGTAGAAACACGTCAATAGGTAGCTGTATCTTGTTAGTGATGATAAAAAAAACTAATTCACATATCGTTGGGTGCAAACCTCATATGTTCAAAACCATTACTACTAAATATCCTAATGATTTTTGGCATAAAAGAAAAATCGATCAATTTTGACCCATACAATGTATTTTTGGATATTGCTACAAATATACCTGTGCTACTTAAGACTAGTTTTGTGGTCCAGGATCACAAATTATAAATGATATTACTTTACAACATGAACATGTAAAAAGCAATCAACTTTTTAGAATTAAAAATTTCCAAGTTAGAAACAATTAAGCATCTAAAATCAATAATTTATGAATATTTAATTGCCATTGTGTAATCACGTAATCTGATTATGAGCATTGTAAAATTATATGGATATACTATTTTTTTTTAAGTTTGGTGTTTATATGATTTTTAAGAGGTTTCTTATGCTCACAAAAAGATGCATTTATTTGATCAAAAATACAGTAAACTGTAATATTATATAATATTTTTACAATTCAAAATTGCTGTAAATATATTTTAAAATGTAATTAATTTCTGTGATCAAAGCTGCATTTTCAGCATCATTACTCCAGTCTTCAGTGTCACATGATCCTTCAGAAATCATTCTAATATGCTGATTTGCTGCTAGAGAAACATTTTCCTTTATTTATACAAAATAAATAGTAAACAAATAGTGATGCAATTATTTCAGGAGTATCAGATGAATATAAAAAAATGGGGGGGAAATTGGATCTAAAATATGATCATGCAGAATAAGGCATTAATATGTGCTTTTTAAGGTGAGACACAGCCAATTTACCCAGTTAATTGATTACATTTTAAACTTTTTTGGTATTACAAGTTTGCAAAATATGCAAATAATGCATTATTGAATGAAATATGTGCTAATTTTCATACATTTCTAGTACAAAAATCTAAACACTGGATGAAGATCTCATTTTCTCACTTCATAATTCAGAAAAAAATGAATTGTTTTACCATTTTGGGGGGAATGAAATGTTGTATAAAATCAAGCAAATTATATATGAACAAATCCCTCTGTAAAAACCTTCAGGATATAGACAGGAATAAAAATCTAAAGTCTGGTGTGTGTAAGTGCAAGTGAAGTGGAGATTTATGGCTCAGTGTAGGAGAAAAAACTCAACTCATTTAAGAAAACAACCTTTAAAAATATGTATTGTAATTGAAATCTATTGACACAAACCGATAAATTGCTATAAAAGAGACACTTAACAGTGTCTTTTGGGTGCTTTCTTTCCACTAGTCTGAAAAAATGCTTTATGAAACACCAAAAAGCCCCAAATCTCAAACTTGACAGGTGCATGACAGGTGTTTTTGCCTGCAGTGTCTTCCCTTAAGTACTAATAAATAGCTAATATGCATGCTAATAAGTAATATTTTATGCTCACAAAAAGATGCATTTATTTAGTCAAAAATACAGTAAACACAGTAGTATTATGTAACAAAAATAACTAATAGTTATCACTGTACCTTACTTATCAATTACATTGATAATTTTTTTTAGAAAAAAGTTTTCTAAAATGTTAGGTTTAAATATGCAAATGAGCCATTATTTAATAAAATGGGCTAATTTTTATACATTTCTAGTAACAAAAATCTAAACACTGGATGAAGTCTATGCTAGTAATATGCATGATAATAAGCAACTAGTTAATAGTGAGAATTGAATGTGTGAATGTTTACTACTGAATATTATTGCAACGATAATATTACTATGAATGCAATAAGGTAATATCCTAATGCTTTGACAGTCTAAGTGCTGTTGAACTGAAGATGTTGTTCTGCACGATGACAAAATGTGCCATATTTCAGCTGTAACCTGAGGCTTGACCATTATGCTCTCAGTGTGACAGGCAGAACTGTAACAGAAGCATCCAGAATAATTGTTTGTTTAGTTTTAGTTCCCTGGGAGACAGTCTTGAATCCATAAACAATTTAATGATGTTGTGTGTTTAGACTCTTCATGTTCACCCACACAAATAATGGTGTCACTGTTGTAAGACGTACATTTCCATAATGCACTGTCCTTCTTCTGCTCTAATAGTGATTAGCTGTGGGGAGCCGGGAGTACCTGCCAACGGCCTGAGGTTCGGTGAGGACTTCACCGTCGGCCAGAACGTGACGTATTCCTGCCAGGCCGGGTATGTGATGGAGAACGGGAGCTTCGTTATCCGCACCTGCACCCACAACGGCACCTGGAGCGGAACATTACCCACCTGCCAAGGTACAGAGTTTGAAGGCCTTTCTTTTTCTTGAAATTACGACACTGAGACTTTTTGGTGCTTTGCCGAGGCATTGAGTGCCACAAACAAACAGATGTTGCTCTGTAGTTGCCAGGGCTTCTTGGATGGCAAACGGGCCATTGTTTCTGAAGGAAGGCATCAAAGAATAAGGGTTAACCACGACAGTTTTTCTCACACGTCAGAAGAGAGCGAGAGTTAGAGAGAGAGAGAGGAGATTCATGAATATTTGACAACCTTTCTCTCTGAGCACTCGCTTGTAGGAACGGTCGTTGACTTTCTGTATCCTTCGATTACTGAGACGATTCAAACAAGTTAAAAACAGACCCACATAGCCTCTGTGCTCAGGTAGATGAGAAATTAAATGGACGTGAATGTTTTTGAAATCAGCATTTCAGGTTAAGATTGATAATTAGTGAAAATGCATATCTGAAAACTATATAAATGATCACTATTTCACAATTTTTCAAACTTCTTTAAGTTTTGTATGTTTATACATATATAAAATTATTTATTTATTTGTTTGTTGTCATTTTTTTTATGTCCAATCACAATAAAATGGACCACAAAAATAAATAAATATTTAAATCTATAAAAATAAATATAAATGGCCATTGTTAATAAAAACTAATTTAAATGATTGAATAATCAAATCACCAAACAAATGAATATATATTTATTTTTAGCATTAATTTGTGTTTTTGTTTGTTTGTTTGTTTGTTCATATTTTATCATTGTCCTTGAAATGTTTTTGTTCTTTTTTTGTATTTAAGCCTGGGCTTGTTACTTTTGGTTGTCAGCAACAAGTGTTCATCACCTTTTAAACTGATTTAGTTAACAAATGTAAATTACTTTAATATTACAAAAATAATAAATAATTTAATTTTTAATAATTTTCCAAAAATGTGAAAATTATTTTAAATATAGCTGCAAGCAGCAATTACGGGGCCAAGCATTCAAAGGGGAAAATGAGGAGCTAAGGATGGCAGGAACAGCAGACCAACTGCAACAATAAGTAAAAAGAAGCCGTTTCAGGATGATTTTAGTCAAAACGACAGAAAAATATTGTTGAACGCCTACTGGTATGATTTAATGACTTATTACGTTTGTTATCAAAATCGATGTGGTGAGTTTAGTGTGAGGTGACAAAGGCACACACAAAGTTTGGTGTCATTATGTCAAAGCTTTGCAGAGATAAAGCCTCAGAATCATTTTGGCATCAAGCCTAAAATTTGTAGAGGCGCTGTACGAAAACGGTTTCATCTATCAACATGAAATCCATAACTTTTTGTCAGCACAGTCTGAAGATGATCTGACTCGATTTTGTTGAAAATCGGACCAACGGTCTAGGACTAGTTCGAAAAAGTAGGTTTTCAACATAAACCAAAATGGCGGACATGAAGATTGACCAACTGTGTCATAATTGGTATCTATGTTGTCGGCATGACCCAAGGAATATTTTGAGACTAATCTAATTACAATAGGCTAATGCTGTCTACAGTTATTATCATTTTTGTTCATTTTATAATTCATAGTTAATGAATGGTTTATTACTCTTGACCAATAGGTGGCGCTGTTACCAAATTGATGTGGTGTAATCAGTGTGAGGTGGTAATGCCACATACCAAATTTGGTGCAAATATCTCAAAGCTTTGCAGAGATACAGCTTGCGATGCGCTTTGGCATCTTTTCAGCAAATTCATTGATGCGTTAAATGAAAACGGTTTCAAATATCGGCACGAAATCCATAACTTTTTGTCAGCATGGTCTGAAGATGATCCGAGTCAAAGTTGGTGAAAATCCGACTAACGGTCTAGGAGGAGTTAGAAAAAGTAGGTTTTCAACATGTATCAAAATGGCAAACAGGAAGTTAGGCCAATTTTGGCAAAATTGGTATCAATGTTCTCGGCCTGACCCAAGGAATATTTTGAGATCACTTTCATTACAATTAACCATTTTTCACATAAGTTATTAGCATTTTTGTGAATTTCCTTATAACTTTTGACCACAAGGTGGCGCTGCCACCAAACTTTTTGAGTATTGTCAGGGCACTGTGACGAAGGTACATACCAAGTTTCGTAATGATACGTCAATGCGTTCGTAAAATATAGCATTTTATAACTAAATTCAAAATGGCTGACGCCCAAAATGGCTGACATGGGAAAATTGGATATGGTTCGACTTGGCATGCTCCTCCGAATCTAACGGGATGAGTTTCGAGATTTTTGGCCAAAGCACTAAGAAGTTATAAGCAAAAATAGCCAATTTTCATATCTCCTGACCACTAGGTGGCACTGTGACGAAACACCGCAGGTAGCCTCAGGTCATGCTTGTTATAACACATACCAAGTTTGGTCTCAATATTCCAAAGCGTTGCGGAGATATGGCATTAGGTATGCCAATGGAATAAAATGGTCAATAGCCCTAAAAAAAATACATTTCATAAAATTTTTTGTCTCAAATTTTCCACAGACCCCTAGCCCCCTTTTACTGTTCACTGGTTCTCTTTCACTATACATTTAGCTAATTATGAGTTATTCAGCTATTTTGACACATGTAATGTGAAATATGTAGAATCATTATAGCCGTTCTCCCCTATTAGATAATGCCAGTGTTTCATTTTAATACCTTTATGTATTTCACAGGTCTTTCAATCAGTGAAACCGTTCCGCAGTATTCAGCATTGATTCAATCTTGGCTTTGCGATAAGCGTCATTTCGGTCTATGGCATTCAGCGCTCTCCTTTCAGCCATTATTTATTTCTTTTTTGAGCCAATATCAGATTTTCTTTGGCAGCCCACATGCTCACATCCTTTTACAAATCACTGAGAGGAAACTTTGCTTCCTCCGGTGTTCTCATTAGCGCTAAAACACTATTGACAGTTGTTGCTTGAAATGGTTGATATTTTTTTAAGACTTCACCATCCTCATTACAACATTAATAGCATAAATGTCTAGAATCCTTTGCATTTAGTCCTGTTTTTCCACACTTGATACTGTCTTGTTAGCTGAAGAAATCTGCATTGCGTACTGTAGCTGAAAATGGCGGCCATTAAAATTCTGAGAACAAACACAGAGAGCAAATTGCTCTGTGAGATCCTGCAGTGAAACATCAATGTAGCATCCTAATAGGCCGTAATGCAAAGTCATTAGAAAGCCATTTCTCCGGCCCAGCGTGGATGGATCGTAGCCCGTGAGTGATTTGTGGCGGGACGGACCCTCAGGCGTGCCTCCCGTCAGTCGGTGGTGAAGTCTGCCGCGAGGCATTTGTGCCCGAGGGCTCATCTCGCTCTCAGTTTCTCCTTCATTGCTCTTCTTTTCAGCGTCGGCAGACAGTGCTGCTGAAGACTGTCAGTGTCCAGTGACCTGTTTGAGATTAGCATGCTGGTCTTTCACACACACCGGAGAATCAGGGAATTTTAAAAATGTGATTTCCAGGTCTGGAGAAGTCATAGGAACATCTATAGGGAATATAAATATGTTCAGTTACGCTCTGCAGGACCTTTGCTTAGAGTCACAAGGCCCGGGACAAATTGTTTATGGGTGGGACACTTTTTGGGATCAGGGTTATTATCGTTAACTAAAACTATTAAAAATATACTTGTTAGCTGAACTAAAGCTAAATATAAGTATTAAATGAAAAAATAATTTAAATTAAAATGAAGCTAGAAATATAAAAATAAAACCCAATTCTGAATATTAATCAAAATAAAAATAGCATATAAATAATACTAAAATAACATTGGATCAATCCAAGCTAAAGTCATAAAATCAACAGAATTATATATATTCTGTCGATTAATGCAGAGTAATTTTTAAATTTTGTTTACTTAAAGGTGCTTACAAAAGAAATGAAGACACTTATGTTCAAAATACAGTTGAGGTCAAAAGTTTACATACACCTTGCAGAACCTGCAAAACGTGAATTATTTTAGCAAAATAAGAGGATCATACAAAAATGCATGTTATTTTTAAAAATGATCCTGTTCAAATGTTTATATACACTTAATACTGTGTTGTTACCTGAATGATCTACAGCTGTGTGTGTTTTTTTTTTTTATTTTTTTTTTTTTTTGTTTAGTGATAGTTGTTTATGAGCCTTTTGTTTGTACTGAGCAGTTAAACTGCCTGCTGTTCTTCAGAAAAATCCTTCAGGTCCCACAAATTCTTTGGTTTTTCAGCTTTTTTGTGTGTTTGAACTTTTTCCAACAATGTGTGATTTTGAAATCCATCTTTTCACACTGAGGACAACTGAGAGACTCATATATAACTATTACGGAGGGTTCAAATCTTCACTGGTGCTTCAGAAGGAACAACAATGCATTAAGAGCCGGGGGTGAAAACTTTTGAACAGAATGAAAATTTGTACATTTTTTGTATTTTGCCTAAATATCATATTTTTTTCATTTAGAACTGCCCTTTAGAGGCTACAGAAGATACGTACATGTTTCCCAGAAGACAAAATAAGTTACAATTACCTTGATCTTCAAATTCAAATAGGTTTCACCCTCCAGCTCTTAATACATTGTTTCTTTCTGAAGCATCAGTGAGCATTTGAACCTTCTGTAATAGCTGCATGAGTCCCTCAGTTGTCCTCAGTGTGAAAAGATGGATCTCAAAATCATACAGTCATTGTTGGAAAGGGTTCAAATACCCAAAAAATGCTGAAAAACCAAAGAATTTGTGGGACCTGAAGGATTTTTCTGAAGAACAGCAAGCTGTTTAACTGTTCAGGACAAACAAGGAACAACGATCACTAAACAAAAACACAGCTGTGGATCATTCAGGTAACAACACCGTATTAATAGCCAAGAGGTAATTTTTTATAAATTCAGCTATCATTTTCTCTTGTGGACTATATGTAAATGTCCTTTATGTGAAATATCTTTTTTCAGGTCAGTACTAAATAAAAATACCATGCATTTTGTATGATCCCTCTTGTTTTGGTAAAGTAATTAACATTTTGTAGATTCTTTAAGGTGTATGTAAACTTTTGACCTCTACTGTTTGTACAGTCTACAGTATGAAAACAAATCTTGATATCTTAAGAGGTGTTGCTTTTCAATAGTTACCTTGTTTTCAAAAATTGTTTATATTTAAACTAGTAAATGAGACAAATTGCTCATTATGAATTGCGGTGTAAAAATAGTGCACTTGCAAATTCCACTTGTTTTATAATTTGTTTATACTCAAAAGATATCAAAATACTCTTGTATTGAAGCTACAACACATTCTCTAAAAAACAAGTTCTAATGTCTTGACTGGAAAACAAGTCGAAAACACTAATTAAAAACACATTAAAAAGTCATTTTTTGCAGTTACCACCACAAGAGTTTATTACATCCAGTTTTGCAGCTGGTATTATCATGTAATGCAGGTAATATGCACAATGTCTGCACAGATGTACCAAAAATGCAGTGGCAATCATAAACTTGTATCCTCTCTAAATAAAATAAAATAAATGTATGTAAAGAATAGATGATACAATTAATGTAATAGTTGCTATTATGCATCAGATGCACTTTTTGAATTTTTTTAAAGCATGTTCAATTAATCAGGCAATCATTTTTACCAGTACAAGATTATAGACACATTAATACACAAATAATAAATAGCGATAAAGATATATGTATTAAGAAAGATGCATGTATAAAATCATATGCCTGTTAGTACAATGATTTACATTTTGTTAAACCTATTAAATAGAAATTCTAACAATATTATATTAGATTTCATTTTATTGTACTATGGAAGATTTGTTTCTGCTGTGGAAAAAAAATCTCACAATTGCGAGTTTATGTTTTACAATTCTTGACATTTTTCCTCAGAATTATGAGTTTTACATGAGTTCTAAGTTTGGAATTTTTACATTTTTATTTTAAAATGTGAGTTTATATCATAGTTTTTGAGTTTGCCTCATTTTGTTCTCAGAATTGCAGGTTTATATTTTTTAACACCTCGGAATTTTATGAAAAAAAGTTGCAAGAAAAGTGAGAAAGTCAGATTTTTTTTATTATTTTACTATGGAAGCTTGTTACTGCTGCGAAATAAAAAAAAATGCGAAAGGTAATTGCAAATTTTCTTTCTTTATATATTACAATTCTTGGCATTTTCCCTCAGAATAACATGAGTTCTAAGTTTGAAATTTTGACTTTTTTTATTTTGAAATGTGAGTTTGTATCATTTTCTTCTCATAAACCTGTTATTCTATCTTTAACACCTTAGAATTATATGAAAAGAAAGTTGCAAGAAAAAGTCAGAATTGTGAGGTGTAAACTATATTAATTAAAATGATAATAGCATATAAAACTAAAATAACACTGGATCAATTCAAGCTAAATTTAGCAAATCAACAGCATTTCTGCAATTTTGTTGATTAATGCAGAAAATTATTTTGTTATTGGTCTATTTAATTGTTTACCTAAGGTGCTTAAAATGAACAGAAATTTTAAGAAAAAGTCTGAATTGTGAGATATAAACTCAGAATTGCAAGTAACATAAAAATCACTTTTAGTGATTTTTTTTTTTTTTTTTTTTTTTTTTGATTAATGTTTTACATTCAGATCTTGTTTGAGGAAAGGAAACAGTTGTTCATTTGTGTGGGTGGCAGTTCCAGTTGAATATATGTGCATATGCAGGAAGAAACCAGACGGAAGTAGACTTGTAAAATCGCACTGGAAGGTTTCTTTCTCCATGAACTGTCAAAACTTGTAAAAGACAAACAGGCTCAGGTGTCTCATTAAAGACCGAGGCAAGAGGAGACCGGTGAGTCTGTTTCTCAAGCGTGTCAGTTGCTTTTACTGTAAACCCAGTATAATAGTGTTGATTTTAGTCATTAAGGATAATGCCTCAGATATTTCAGTCAGTTTTCCCCCTGTGTTTCCAGAGATTCTCTTTTGCAGACTGTCTACATGCTAGTAAATGGATTTTCATTGACAGCACCTAATTTTAAACGTGGACTTGTATTGGATCCTGTTATGTACTTTCCTGAAGTGTTTACAGAGAAATTTTCAGACCCAAACTTCAGTCGATGTTCTCCCAGAACAGTAAACAACACAACGGTAAGCAGTTGCTGGGGGGAAAAGGTTAAGGTTAGTTGGAAAAAGATTTGGAAGTCTTGTCAAAGCACCTTGGCTGAGAAGAAAGGTGGTGCTTTATACTTGGCAACACTGCTGTTCACCCCGGGGTCAGTCGTGCAGATGAGCAGCAGTGACGCGTGGTTCTGTCATCCACACTGAGGCGCGGATGGCCTTAGGGACCTGCTTGAGCGATGGGCCCTTCTACGTGCAACACATGCTGAGCGGCTGCAAAACGTACACAAACATGATGCAAAACATGGCCTGTAGCACACAGCTGCAAGAGACTGTGTGCTCTTCTAGAGCTGAAGACAGGACCATTGGTCGAGCCAGAACGTGTTGACTGTTTTGGGTCGATCAAACAATTAAGCAAGACAGTAAATTACTTACATGAGGTACACGTAGATTTTTCAGCTCTACTATTTTAATTTTACCAATTTTTCAGGGTGTTTTTCTCTTTGTATTTGCACTACCGTTTATAAGCTTGGCGTCTCACAGTTGCAAGTTTATATTACAGTTCTAATATTCTTCTTCAGAATTCTGAGTTTACAGCTTAGACTTTTGACCTTTTTCTTTGATTTCTTTTAAATTTACATTGCAAAATGTTGACTTATTTTTCTTCTGAGATTAAATCTTATTTCTCTAAAGTCTAAGTTATATCTCAGAATTTTGACTTTTCTCTAAATTTTAGGTTTACGTCTTAGAATTTTGACTTTTTCTCTGATATCTGAGTTTACATCTCGAACTTTGCACATTTATTCTGAATTTTGAGTTTACATCTGAGAATTTTGAAAAAAAATTTGTGAATGTTGAGTTTACATCTCAGAATTGTTACTTTTTTCTCTGAATTCTGAATTCATATCTCAGAATTTAGAATTTTTGTCTCTGATTTCTGTGTTTACATCTCAAAATTTGAACATTTATTCTGAATTTTGAATTTGCATCTTAGAATTTTGTCATTTTTCTTTGAATGTTGAGTTTACATCTCAGAATTGTTACTTTTTTTCTCTGATTTCTGAGATTACATCTCAAAATTTAAACATTTATTCTGAATTTTGAATTCACATCTCAGAATTTTAACTTTTCTCTGAATTCTAAGTTCATATCTCTGAATTTAGACTTTTTTCTCTGAATTCTAAGTTAATATATCAGAATTCTGACTTTTTTTCTCTGATTTCTGAGTTTACATCTCAGAATTTTGACTTTTTCACTTAATTTTAAGTTCATATCTCTGAATTTAGATTTTTTTTCTCTGAATTCTGAGTTTACGCCTTAGAATTTTGTCATTTTTCTCTGAATGTTGAGTTTACATCTCAGAATTGTGACTTTTTCTCTGAATTCTGAGTTTATATCTTAGAATTTTGACTTTTTATCTCTAAATTTTCTCTGAATTCTGAGTTTTCATCTCAGTAATTTCTCTCAATAATTTTCAAATTTTAATTTTTGAGGTAAACTATTCCTTTAAACTAGGATAGATGCTTGTTTTTCATCCACTAAACATGACACTTCACTGTTAAAGCTGTTTGTATGAAGTATGTGTAATTATCTGCATGCATAGAGTACAACATGCTTAGCATGTGTAGTATGTACTTGAAATATTTCACTTGATACCGTCTGTTAACTGAAGCATCAACTAACAAGGCTTATTGCATGTATTGCTTTAATAATTAAGTTAGGTTGCATGAATCTATTTAATAGCCTTGAATTTAATATTCAACACCCTTCTGAGGGACATGAACACTTAGCATTTCAGTTCTTAACCTTGTTAGCTTCCATGTCTCATTAAACCCAACCCCTGAGCCATGAGATTCACACATAAAATCATCATCCTCATCATCATCATGCTCGTGTCTGCTTAAAGCAGTCTCCACACACCTCCTGGAGCCGCTACACTCATTTATTATACATTATACATCCTCCATTCTATGCGTGAAGGCTTTCAATCATCCAGGTCACCACCGCAGAAAGCTGCTGCGCTTGCTTTATCCCTTCGCTTTTGACTTTGATTGGGTCGGACAGTTTGCCAAACTCTCCGGCCCTGCCGCTGGAGTCATCTTGCAGCTCACTCTCAGCCCCTCATATTTACTGAAGCAGCGGCACTATAAGCTGCAGGCTTAAGGCCGCTGCGCTCTTCTGCGGAGGGATCTTCTGTCCTGCCTTCACACTTAATCTCCAAAGCTACGAGCAGCTCACAGGACGTTTCCAACACCTCCAGATCAGCGAGGCAGCCGTGCAAGGCATGTTTTCCTACTGAGGAGAATTGTATGAACCACAAAGCTTAGAGCAGTGCTTCACCCAAAAATGAAATATGTCATAATTTACTCGACCTCATGTCGCTCTGAACGCGTTATGACTTTATTTTCCTCTCTGGAGCCCAAATAGAGGATTTTTGAAGGAAATTCAGTTTGAAGGGGCTGTCGAGCTCCAAAAAATGGCTGTAGAAGTAGCAGTGTTGCAAATTTGGGAGATTTGTCACAACATTTAGCAACTTTCCCATGGTTCCTGCCACTTTTAACAATGCTGTTATTTGTGCTATGTAAACATACTGATGTATTTACATATATATTTGATTTACACTACACAGATATACTATATCTATATATATACAGTGCCTTGCAAAAGTATTCATACCCCTTCATTTTTTTTTTCACGTTTTGTTGCAGCATTATGTTAAACGTCTTTAAATTAGTTTTTCCCCCACATCAATTTACACTCCATACACCATAATAATGACAAAGCAAAAACCAGATTTGCAAATTTTACAAATTTATTAAAAATAAAACACTGAAATAAGTACATTGCATAAGTATTCATACCCTTAACTCAGTACATAGTTGAAGCACCTCTTTTTGGGTATGATGTGACGAGCTTTGCACATCTGCATTTGGCAATTATCTGCCATTCTTTGCCTCACCTTTTCACCTCTCAAGCTCTGTCAGCTTGGATGGGGGCTGGCAGACAATTTCTAGAGTCCTAGTTGTTCCAATCGTCTTCCATTATGGAAAATGCTTGTGTGAACCTTCAATGCAGCAGATTTTTTTCTGAACTCTTCTCTAGATCATTGCCTTAACGCAAGTCTGCCACTGAGCTCTACAGGCAGTTATCTTGACCACAGGACTTGCTCTGATATGCATTTTCAGCTGTTAGACCTTTTCTGAGAGGTGTGTGCCTTTCTAAATCATACTCATTCAAATGTATTTGCCACAGTTTAACTCCACTCGAAGTGTAGTAACATCTAGAAGCAATATGAATGCTCCTGAGCTAATTTTCAAGTGTCCCAGAAAAGGGTCTGAATACTTATGCAACGGGATCTTTTCAGTTTTTAATTTTTAATAAATTTGCAAAAATGTAAAAAAAAAAAAAAAAACTATTTTTCAGGAAGTGGAAAACAAGACCATACAAAGGATATCATTGATTTATTAAAGTATCAGACCATTTTGGCAAACATTGTGATGCCTTTTGTGCAAAGTCTGAAGCTAATAATCAATGGACTTTCCTGCAGGACAATCATCCCAAAGTATACGTTCAAATCTACTTACGCTTGGTTCAGGGATCAGTCATAGAATGTTTTTAAGTGGCCTGTTCAGTTTCCAGATGTAATTCTCATTGAAAATACATGGTTGAATTTGAAGCAAGCAGTGGCAAAGTAAAAATCAAAGATTATGAGTGATCTGAAAGCTTTTTCAGGGGAGGAATGGGCTAAGATTGCAGCAGAGAGGTGACAGAAGCATCTAAGCACTTCCAGGCAGTGTTTATTGGTGGTTTTAAAGAATAAAAGATTCTGCACCAAATTTACTTTCAGGGGTTGAATAATTTTGAACATGAATGTTTAAGAGCCAATTCGATTTTTTTTCATTATTCATCAACTTACGTTCTCAGATTTACTCAAATGTGTATTAATAAACTTTCTTTAATAGTTTACTATTGTTTTCACAAAATGTTGTTCTCTGAAGGAAAATGTCTTGCAGGTCAAGGGGGTTGAATAATTTTGATTGCAAGTGTATATATATATATATATATATATATATATATATACTAGGGGTGGGCATAGATTATTTTTTTTAATCTAGATTAATCTAGATTCAATTTTGGAATTAATCTAGATTAATCTAGATTAAAATGGCTAATTTGAATTCTGCTGAAGGCATTCAGAATATGTGTGCTACCCAAATAATGACTAAAAGTAAGTCTTCGAGAACGGGCCAGGTGGCGCATTAGATCAGGCGCTCATCTCCTGTTTCCAAAATGCATCACAAACTGCTTGACAATTGCATTTACAACATAATTACCTATACAAACTTGTGTAACCAAGTACTTCTGCGCAGAAGGCTGCACGACGTGCGCGTTGCCGTTAAATACAATCAATCCGGGCATGGATTTCTGCGTCCATAGTCTTCCATTAAACTGCGTTGCTTTTAGAAGCGTCAATTCAGTTGTTGCATATAGTTTAATGTCTTTATTTCGGGATTATCAAAGTAAATTATAACTCACGTGCCCCAGTAAAAAGGGTCTAGCAACGCACCTGCCCTGAAGCGGCTTCATAACTGCATCCATGTTTGCACGTCTCATTTGATGTGGTAATTTCACAGAAGTTGAAGACTCGTTCTCGCCCCCTACAGTGCAATTCGACTAGGTATATGTCATCCACGCTAAAATATCAAGGTGAAAGTCATCATATCTTGCGTAGTTTAGACCCAGCTCCCAACCCAACTTTGAGAATAGATTAACGGCGATAGTCTCACGTTATCGCAGCACGTTAACGCCGATAACGGCCCACCACTAATATATACACACACACACACAGAAACATATTTATACATATTTATATGCCATATTTTCTATCTCAGTATGTTTAAAAATTCCACAAAAATAGCATCATTAAAAGTGGATATATATCCTTTTTGGTCCTCGAATCTGATTGGCTGAGAGAAGTGCAATTTTCTAGTAATAACAGCTCCTCAACCATCTCACCATTTGTATCACTCCACTTGCGGTGTATCTCACAGTAAGTGTCATGGCTTTTTTTCTCTGAATTTTGAGTTTACGTCTCAGAATTTTGACTTTTGTCTCTAAATTCTGACTTTTTTCTCTAAATTTAGTTTACATCTTAGAATTTGTATTTTTTTTCTCTGAATTCTGAGTTTGCATCTCTGAATTTTGACTTTTTTTCTCTGAATTCCAAGTTTACACCTCAGAATTTAGATTTTTTTTCTCTGAATTCTGAGTTTGCATCTCAGAATTTTAACACTTTTTTTCTGATTTGTGAGTTTGTGTTCTCCATGAGTTAAGACTTCTTTTTTCTTTTTATTTCAAAGTTTGGCGTCAGTAATTTAAAATATATAAAGTACATGAAAAATTTACACACACTGTTTTATTGTGAATATGATATTGAGCTGAAGAATGAATGCTGTATCAGGTGCAGGTAATCACACTCGTTTAGACCATCTCTCTCATAATACTCTACATAATACAATGAGCTTTTAATACAGTAATACAATAAGTTTTCAGTGAAGCAACTCAATGTTCTTTGGGCTTGGGCTCAGGTGTTAAAGTGTCAACTTGAGATTTAAATAAGTGGCGGAAAGAAGTAGTTCACACAAAAGAGGGTTGAATAATATGTGGACCTTTTTCAAATGTCGCTTTGTGTTCATGTAAGAAAGGGTTTGTAATGACATGAAGTGAAGTAAAAACCATCCATTTAACGAAACAAGATGGCTATTCAATGTGATGAACTAATGGACACCTAATTGACCTTTGAGTCTCATTTATTAGTTTTGCATGGCTAGATATACACATTAACAATAGGATCTTTACAGAGCAGCGCCGTGACTCCTGCACATCTTTTTTAGAGGTTTTATTGGGGCGCTTGCTTTCCAAAACATCTCATCATTTATTCATTCGCCGTCCAAACCCCAGCTGCTCTCCACCGACTGCTCTCCAGCACTGTCAGAATATCAGCTCACGAGTTTTCCATCTGCTCCCCTTGCATCCTTTTTTCAATTCAACATTTGCAATTTAAAACGTCTTTTGATTGGCCCTGCAGACGTTTGCTGACTTCTGTTGATTTCACCAGCGCAGGAAGTCCTAGTATGTTTAGTAACAGGTATTTGTAAATAAATTTAACACTCGATCCATACACAAAACGACACCGGAGTCTGCCCCAAAAGTTCAAATAAAAATGATGCAACAGTTGCTGAGATGAAAGCAGGTTGCACAAGATGAATCCCAGCCCTGAGGTGATGCCTGTGCTACGGTTTCCACCTAATGCTGTGTTTAACCAGCCTCTTCTGAACCTCTCAACACCTTGAACACAAGTGAAACCCTGTGTTTTAGTCACCCTTCATAAATAACACTTGAAGCCACTGAAGTGATCATCAATGACGTATTGAATACAGTGTTTATGCTTTATTATATGATGCTGAAGTGGAGCATAGTCCTTCACGGTAGAAAAACTACAGAAAAAAGGCCTTCCTTTCTTCAGCGATGGGCTTTCAAGACTGGCTACATATATTAAAGCTTGGCCAGAGGGCAGTACATCCTTAAAATACATATCAGTACTTCAAGGTTGGCTGACACTGACACTACATGAGGAAGTTTGGTTGGCGTTTTCTTTCTCTGATGTGTTGGGATGGAAAAAGTAAGCGGTGAATTAAATTTAGCTTGCAGTGTTTCGCTGTTTAACACTGTTGTTGGTGTGAAAACGTATTATTTTGTTTTCTAGTGATCCTGACAGCAGTAATTGTAGTCAGATCATTTGTGTGTGTGATGTGGGACAGCGAGCAACCAAGTACAAACACTGTGGGACAAATCAAAATTAACATTTATTTGAACTCTCAAGTGTTTGACACATTCAAATGTTTTAAAATCCAAACATCATGTTAATTTATTACATGAGGGTATTAAAGTTGCCAGTTTAATGAAATGAATATGAATGAATCAGATTCCTTCTCAGTGGGAACAAATGAAACAACTGAGTCTGAATGTTGACGCCATGATGAACGTGTGCTTGAGTGACCTGCATATGAAATATGATGTTGTTTTTGTGCAGTATTTATTACATGAAAATTTATTAAGATTAAGTTAATTTAATACCATCTTGTGCTCAGTGGAATTTTTTTTTTTAAGTTACGGTTTAGTATTTTTGGTTAGAAACACCTAGGGAAACTCTTAAATGAGGGCATGTTTGTGAATCTCATTGCCTGTATTTTTTTGTAATATCGGTTGGATAAACAAGTAAACAAGAAATAAAACCACACTAACACACATTCAGGCAAGAGTTAACTATATAGTAAAGGTAGATTTTACCGGGAAGGACGAGAGTATTGGGTTGTATGTTTCTTTTTACATTGTTTTTGTTTTGGTTTCCACAAAAATATTAAGCTACACAACTCTTTTCAGCACTGATAATAAAGTTTTGAATAGCATAGCTGCATTTTAGAATGATTTCTGTAGGATCATGTGACAATGAAGACTGGAGTAATGATGCTGAAAATTCAGCTTTGCATGGCATAAATAAATTGCATTTTAAAATATATTTACAATATCTATGTTATATTCACGTATCTTCTATGGTTTCTACCTCTTCAACTTTTTTTCTATGGTTCCTACCTCTTAAATTTTTTTTTCAACTTCTACTACTTCGACTTCTTCTTCGACTTCTATGGTTTTTGACTAGGTTTTTCTTCAGCGTCTACGTATTCGACTTTCTAAGGCTTCTGCTTCTTCAACTTCATCTTTGGCTTCTACTTCTTTGACTTTTTCTTTGACTTGTGCATCTTCGACTTTTTCTATGGCTTCTGCTTTGTCAACTTTTTCTTCGACTTCTACATCTTTAAATTCTGTGGCTTCTGCCTCTTCGACTTTTTCTTTTTTGACTTCTATAGTTTCTGCCTAAGTTTTTATTCTATGGTTTCTGACTAGGTTTTTCTTCGACTTCTACATCTTCGACTTCTTCTATGGTTTCTTCCTTTTTGACTTTTTCTTCGACATCTACGTCTTCAACTTCTATGGTTTCTGCCTAGGTTTTTCTTCTATGGTTTCTGAGTAGGGTTTTTTTTTTTTTCAACTTTTACTTTGACTTTTTCTTTGACTTCTACTTCTTTGACTTTTTCTTCTACGGTTTATGTCTCTTCGACTTCTTCTTCAACTTCTTCTTCGATTTCTACATCTTCGACTTTTTCTTCGCCTTCTATATCTTCGACTTTTTCTTTGACTTGATCCATGGCTTCTGCCTCTTCGATTTTTTTCTTCGCCTTCTACGTCTTCGGCCTTTTTTTTTTACTTCTACGTCTTCAACTTTTTCTTCGCCTTCTATTTCTTCGTCTTTTTCTTCGTAGACTTTTTTCTTCGCCTTCTATGTCTTCGACTTTTTCTTTGACTTCTACGTCTTCAACTTTTTCTTCGACTTGATCCATGGCTTCTGCCTCTTCGACTTTTTCTTCGCCTTCGATGTCTTCGACTTTTTCTTCGATTTCTACGTCTTCGACTTTTTCTTCGACTTCTACGTCTTCAACTTTTTCTTCGACTTCTACGTCTTCGACTTTTTCTTCGACTTCTACGTCTTCAACTTTTTCTTCGACTTGATCCATGGCTTCTGCCTCTTCGACTTTTTCTTCGACTTCTACTTCTTCGCCTTCTACATCTTCGGCCTTTTTTTCGACTTCTACATCTTCGACTTTTTCTTCGCCTTCTATGTCTTCGACTTTTTCTTCGACTTCTTCGTCTTCAACTTTATCTTCGACTTGATCCATGGCTTCTGCCTCTTCGACTCTTTCTTCGCCTTCTACGTCTTCGGCTTTTTCTTGGACTTATATTTCTTCAACTTCTTCTATGGCTTCTGCCTCTTCATCTTCTATTTTTTTTACTTCTTCCCTTGTTTCTGACTAGGTTTTACTTCGACTTCAACTTCTTCAACTTTTTCTTCGACTTCTATAGTTTCTGCCTAGGTTTTTATTTTATGGTTTCTGACTAGGTTTTTCTTCGACTTCTTCTACTTCAACTTTTTGTTTGACTACTTGCATGGCTTCTGCCTCTTCGAATTTTTCTATATATGTGAATATAACGTTATATCCTGTCTAGCAAAAGGGAGTCTAAAAAGTGTCAGTCTTCAAATGTCTCAATATAGGGCTGTCAAAGTTAACACATTAATGCAATATAATTTACAAAAAATAGCACCATTAACACAGGTTCTGTTTGACCCAATAAATCACACATATTTAAGGGTTGCCAGATCAACGGTTGCCAGGTCCTACACTTAACATTACTTGTAGCTTGCCTGCCGACGAAAAATTGCTTTGTGTTTTGTTCCTTCTGATAAGAAACAAGAGTATTGTGTTGTACGTTTCTTTTTACATTGTTTTGGTTTTGGTTTCCACAAAAATATTAAAGGAGTAGTTCACTTTCAGAACAAAAATGTACAATTAGAAAGTATATACATTGTAAATTGTTTTTAGAAAATAACATATTTTTTCGCTAGATAAGACCCTTCCTCAGCTGGAATTGCTTAGAGCCCTTTGAAGCTGCATTTAAATTGCATTTTGAAAGTTCAAACTCAGGGGCAGAAATCCTGAAATGATGTTTTCTTCGAAAAACATAATTTCTTTACGACTGAAGAAAGAAAGACATGAAAATCTTGGGTGACAAGGGGGTGAGTACATTATCTGTAATTTTTTGTTCTGGAAGTGAACTACTCCTTTAAGCTACTTAGCTTAGAGTTACAATGTTACTGTTTTAATCACATTTCTATGAAATAAATACAGACTTGGTGAGCATAAGAGACTTGTTTTTTAAAAACACTCTCAAATCTAGATCAGATTGACCAAACAACCTCAATTTTGCGACCACATTTCTGGCATTACCTCATTTGCATAATTCCTTTATTGAATCTACCTGCAAATGAATGACATTGTCGCCAGACTTTCATGCATTCTTAATGAACTCAGATCTCTCTCCGTGTGTTTGTCTCTTCAGCGGTGACCTGCGCTCCTCCGCCCAGCGTGTCTAACGGCGAGGTGGAGGGCTCTGTGTTCGAGTGGGGCACCAGTGTGAGCTACCGCTGTCTGATGGGATACGAATTGTCCTTCCCCGCCGTCCTCACGTGTGTCGGCAACGGCTCCTGGAGCGGGGAGGTTCCTCTGTGCCTGCGTGAGTATCCTGAAGGGAATAGATGCCCCTAAAATGACAATTATGTGATAAACCTGTTCTAAACCTTTCTTTCTCTTGTCTGAGCTGCTCTTGTCCATACAGTGAAAGTTATTTTTGATTAATTCAGGTTAAGGGATAGTTCACCCAAAAATGAAAATTCTGGCATTTATCACTCAACTTCAGATTGTTCCTATATGTTCATATGACCTTGATTCATCTTCAAAATACAAATTAAGATATTTTTGATGAAATCCGAGAGCTTTCTGACCCTGGGTAGACAGCGACGCAACTGGAAATTGGTATAATGCATGGAATAAAAATAAAAATGCTTGGTTTTAGTTTTCAATGTGGGCTTATATTTGTTTAAAGGTGCTATAGGTGATTTCAGCAGTTTTGTTAACTTGGATTATGCTCCCTTCTTTCCACTTCTCTGCCCTCCAAAGTCATTTGAGCCAATCTGATGTCAGCAATGTGCAGATTGGCTAGTGTTTTGACTGCTTAAAAAGCATGAGTCACTCTCTCTACCATTTTTTAGCTGTTTACAGCATCTGGGTCTGTCACAGAAAGACGGGTGTGATTTCTCAAGACACCTATTTTAGTGATACCTGTCAGGTGATACGGACATTTTATGCATACTGATGCAAAAACTTTTTGCTTACAGCATCTTAACATGAAGCAGCGAGATTCTGATGTTGAGAATGAGAACAGAGAGCTGTCGCATAAATATATATCCAGATATCGTGATGCATATGAAATGGATGCATATGCTGAGATGGTGAAAATGCACTGTCGAATTTCATATATGCTATAAGTAAGACAAGACAAGAGCATCCCAAATTGTTGCATGTCAGATGAAATGGTAATATGAATGCCAAACGTTTTTACACGCACGTTATATCCTGTCAAACAAAAGGGAGTATAAAATAGTGTCAGACTTCAAATGTCTTGAAATATAGGGCTTCAAATATAGGGCTGTCAAAGTTAACACAATAATAATACATTAACACAATCTGATTTGCAAAAAGTAGCGCCATTAATGCAGGTTCTATTTGACCTTATTAATCACTCATAGTTCAGGGTTGCCTGGTCCACAGTTAGATATATAGGAAATAGTGTGTCAATAATGCAAAAGGACAATACTTTCCATAAAAAGAATATCAAAGTTAATCCAATAATAATACATTAACTCAATCTAATGAACAAAAAACTAAAATAGCAGGTTCTGTTTGACCCAATAAATCACTTCTTAAAAAACTTAAAAAACTTCTGATAAGAAACAAAGTCTCAGCTCTCAAATAAAGTCAGTTTTGTAGCGAAATTCAAACAATAAATGCTGTTTTGATACTGCTGTAGCCATTTCTGTTCAGTTTTAAAAGAAACTTAATTGCAGTTAAGTTGTACACATACATTTCAGTTTGACTGTGATTATTATAAATCTATCAGAAAAGAAATAGATGTTGTATATGATAGTTTGGGCTCTGTTGTTAATTTTAACCCCTATTATAATAGGAATATACATATATGTAGGGTTAATCAGTTAACTTTTTTCAAATAACCTGTAAAGTAACGCTTTACCTTTAAATTTACAAGAAAATATCTTACTTTTTCAAATAATCAATGCAAGTTGCTTTGTTTTCCCATTCACTGGCAGCTCTCGTGTCCCTCTGTTCAGAGAAATTGGCTTATTAATGTCACTTTTGGTCTAAAAAATAACTAACTTAAAATAAATAAATAAACTGCCAAAAATAAAACATTTTTTTATGAAAAATAAATAAGCCCATCTCAAAAAGTAACACAAAATTAACATAATACTTTACTTTTTCATAAAAGAATATAGGGCTGTCAAAGTTAATGCGATAATAATACATTGACACAGTCTAATTTACCAGAAAATGGCACCATTAATGCAGATTCTATTAAATCAACAATAGTTCAGGGTTGCCAGGTCCTTGCTGCATTACTTGTAGCTCGCCTCCCAACCAATAATCACAAAGTTCTTTGTGTTTTGTTACTTCTGATTAGAAAAAAAGTCGAATTTGTTGCAAAATTCAAACAATAAATTCCATTTTGATTCTCTTAAATTGGAGTGACAGATTGCTGTAGCCATTTCAGTTAATTGCAATTGAGTTGTATATAGGGGTAACACATTACAAGTAACGAGAGTGGTGTAATCAGATTACTTTTTTCAAGTAACCAGTAAAATAATGCATTACCTTTAAATTTGCAAGAAAATATCTGTTACTTTTTTTCAAACCTTAGTTTGTTCTTCCATTCACTGGCACCTCTCCTGTCCCCATTTTGAGAGAAATTGTCTTTCACTTTTGCATTGAAAGGGCCTTTACAGCTGCCAAAAATATAACTTTTGGGTTTTTTATTAAAAATGAATAAGCCCAGCTCAGGTGAAAAAAAGTAACACAGAGCTAACTCAATGCATTACCTTATATTATATGATAATACATTAACTCAATCTAATTTACAAAAAAAATACTTTACAAATCACCCATAGTTCAGGGTTGCCAGGTCCTACACTTATCATTGTTTGTATAGCTCGGCACCCATCCAATAATAAGAAACAAAGCCTCAGCTCTCAAATAATGTGCCATTAGTGCAGGTTTTATTTGACCTTATGAATCACCCATAGTTCAGGGTTGCCAGGTCTTACACTTAACATTATTTGTAGCTTTTTCAAATAATTAATGCAAGTTTTCCCATTCACTGCCGCTGTCATGTCCCTGTGTTCAGAGAAATTTTACTTTTGGTGTGAAAGGGCCTTTACAACTGCCAAAAATAAAACCTTTGGGTTTTTTGTTTTTAAAAATATATAAGCAAGCCCAACTTGGGTGACAAAAGTAACACAAATGTGCCACAAAAAAAAAAAAAAAAAAAAAAAATCACCCATAGTTTAGGGTTGCCAGGTCCACGGTTACCAGGTCCATTATCGTGTTATTTTTTCAAATAGTTAACATAAGTTACTTTGTTTTCCAGTTCACTGACAGCTTTCGTGTCCCATTTTGAAAGAAATTGTCTTATTTATTCCACTTTTGCTCTGAAAGGGCCTTAACAGTTGGCAAAAATATAACTTTGGGGTTTTTTTTGTTAATAAAAATAAGTAAGCAAGCCCGCTCAGGTGACAAAAAATTTTACCCTATAAATCACCTACTAGTTCAGGGTTGCCAGGTCCTAAATTTAACATTATTTGTAGCTCACCTCACATGCAATAATTACAAAGAGCTTTGTGATTTGTTACTTGTGATAAGAAACAATCTCAGCTCACAAATAATGTCAATTTTGTTGCAAAATTTAAACAATAAATGTTTCTCCTAAATGCAAGTTACTTTTTCAAATAATTAATGCAAGTTACTTTGTTTTTCCATTTATTCACTGACACTTCCCCTGTGCCCATTTTGAGAGAAATTGGCTTATTAATTTCACGTTTTGTCTAAAGGGTCTTTTCAGCTGCCAAAAATATAACTTTTGGGTTTTTTAGTTTAGGGTTGCCAGGTACACGATTGCCAGGTCCATTACAGAGTTATTTTTTAAAATAATTAATTTAAAATTTTAATTTAAATGTTATTTTGTTTTCCTATTCACTGACAGCATTCCTGTCCCCATTTGGAAAGGAATTGTCTTATTTTTTTAACTTTTGCTCTGAAAGGGCCTCAACAGTTGGCAAAAATATAACTTTGGATTTTTTTGTTAATAAAAATAAGTCAGCAAGCCCGCACAGGAGACAAAAAAGCAACACAAAAGTATTGTAATGCATTACTTTCCATAAAGAGAATATAGGGCTGTCAAAGTTAATACAATAATACATTAACACACTCTTATTTACAAAAAATATTACCATTAATGCGTGTTCAATTTGACCCTATAAATCACGTGTAGTTCAGGGTTGCCAGGTCCTAAACTTAACATTAATAGTAGCTCACCTCACATCCAATAATTACAAAGAGCTTTGTGTTTTGTTACTTGTGATAAGAAACAAAGTCTCAGCTCTCAAATAATGTCAATTTTGTTGCAAAATTTAAACAATAAATGTGTTTTGATTCTCCTAAATGTAAGTTACTTTTTAAATAATTAACGCAAGTTACTTTGTTTTTCCATTTATTCACTGACACTTCCCCTGTGCCCATTTTGAGAGAAATTGGCTTATTAATTTCACTTTTGGTCTGAAAGAGCCTTTTCAGCTGCCAAAAAATGAACTTTTGGAGGTTTTGTTGTTAAAGATTAAATAAGCAAGCCCTGCTCAGGTGACAAAAAGTAACATAATGCATTACTTTCCATAAAAAGTTATGCATTTAGTTACTTTTTTTATGGAGTAACACAGTATTGCAATCCATTACACAGCTGATAAACATATGTCAAAGACAATATAAAAGTATATTCATATAAAACTCATTTGCAGCAGGAATTGGCAAGAGTATGAAATATTTGAATGCTGTTCAACTGTTTTGCAAGTCAGATGCAAATGAGGGATGAAATGAGATGAAAAGAAGCATTTTTACAGCACAAAGGTACACGCTGAATAACTGTGATACCAGCGCGCTTATCAGCTTTTATTTGTGAGAGCTTTTTGCACAATCCTGTCCTTCCTAAATGCAAACAGGCTTGCTTTTCATCATCCATAACTAACAATCCTCTATGATCCATAAGGAAAAGCAATCTCTCCTCCTAAACAGCACAATGTCAGCTGGGAGAGACTTTAATTAGCATTTAATTTTTCTTACGACTTCATGGCATTTCCCACCATTCAGATGGCAGATATCCATACGTTGATGCTTTCATTACACTCACAATAGAGAGAAACAGTACATGACATGCAGCACAAGCTGCTTAATCCTAGTTTCATAGAGTTTCGGTTGAATTCTAGCATGTATAAAGTAAGCAACTCATTAATTTCTTCCTCATTAACAGCCACAAACTTTCCAAATGTACTTTGGAAAACAGGATTTTTTTCACTCGAATGAATTCTTTGTCAAACAGCACCGTTTTTCCAGCTGGGTCCCGTTTAACTCGGCGTGTTTCGTTCCCATGTAATGCTGTATCTGCGTTTGGCGTTCAGCAGCAACCTTTAAGACGGTGTTGAAACGTGCCCTGTGCACAGGCCGTAGATAAGGTGGCAGAAATTCGAGATTGTCACTTTTTAGTGCTGATAAGGCATAAATCGTAATTCATTCTTTCAGGACTCTGCCAGTGCTACAAGATTAGAGGCGTGCTAATGCGCGCTTCGAAGCACACAGATCATAGACAAATGGCAGCTCAGAAATTAAAGCCTCGTCTCATAGATCCAGCTCAACACCGCGTGGCAATTTCCATGAATGGGGTGTAAAATAAGAACTGAAACTCTTTTTTTAATTCATTTTCCATAAATGATAAGTAAAATGAGGTGCAGAAAATGCTGGTTGTTGAATTGAGGTGATAAAAGTAAATATTTGATTGTATTTTAAGAGCTTAACATTTTTGAGACAAATCTAAAAGATATATTTTTAATTTGTTTGTGTGTAAATTTTCTGCATTAAACATTTATATTGTATATATTATATGTATAAATATTAAATAAACTATTAATTAAATAATATACATATTAATAATATTATAATATTATTAAATAAATACATATTCATATCATTAAGAATTATTTATTTTTATTATTATTATTATTATTATTAGAGGTTGTTTGGAATTTTGAGGTTATTTATTATAGGTTTATAAGGAAGAATATTGGTTAGGTTTTTTTCCTTAAATTAATTTATTACATATTTTCCCCCATAGATTTTTATTTGAACATTTCTGCACTAAACAATTATTTTCATAATAATAAATATTAAATAAACTATTAATGAAATATTATTATCATAATATTATTATTAAATATTTTTTTTTAAATGAATCAATTAAAATTAAAATAAATTTAAAATGAATTAACACATATTATTGATAAAATAACAATAATAATTAGAGGTTATTTAGATGTTGAGAAGTTATTTATTAAGGTTTAAAAAGAAGAATATTGGTTAGATTTTTCTCTTAAAATTAATTTATGATTACATATTTTCCCCCATAGATTTTTTTATTTTTTCAATTATACATTCTTGTATTTATAGTTATTTATAAATATTAAATAAACTATTAATAATTATTATTATTAAATAACAATATTATAGTTAATAAACAAATACATATTATTATTATTAAATAAATAAATATTAGTAGTAGTAGTTGTAGTTTAGACGTTTATAGGGTATTTATATTATATTTATATTCATATTTGTAAATATTAAATAAACTATTAATTAAATAATATGAATATTATAATAATAATTATTATTATCAAATAAATAAGTACATATTAATAATAATAATAATAATACTTTTTCTTATTATTATACGTTATTTAGGAGTTTAGAGGTTATTTATTATAAGTTTATAAAGAAGAATATTGGTTAGATTTGTTTCTTAAATTAATTCATGATTACATATTTTGCCCCATATATTTTTTCTGCATTAAACATTTATTCTCATGTTTATAAATGTTTATTCATATTAAACTATTAATGAAGTAATAATAATATTATTAAATGAATAACAATATTGTTATTATTTAAAAAATCAATATTATTGTTATTATTAATATAGTTATTATTATAATTATTAAACAAATTATTAATATTGTTTATATTTTTTGTATTAAATTAGTTTATGATTACATACTTCCCCCAGAATTTTTTTCTTATCTTTTAGTGATTTCTAAAGGATTATTAGCCACTGAAGTCTCTTTGCATCACTTAAGTGGCTTTGCATCCCAGAATTAAACTACATTTTAAAAATTAAAATAAAACAATTATTTTGAATTGTATTAATATTTCATAATATTGCTGTTTTTACTGATTTATGTGTAGCTTTGGTGGGCATAAGAGACAAATCTTAAATCTTTTGATTTCAGTCTTTTGACTGGCAAATGTACTTACATAATATGTAAATATAAATTTTTTTTTGACGTAAAAAAATTTTTTTTTTCCAAAATGCTCATGCTTGCTTAATTTAATAGTTTATCTTACATACAGTATCTAACAGCAACCAAAAAATGTTTCATACGCGCCTGTAATGCATTACAAAAAATGATGTAACCCCAAAGTGTACCGTATTCATAGAAAGTGCTGAACATTAAAGGATCAAAAGACTTAAATGCTATATTTAATCAGGTTAATGTGGTTAGCACACTGTCAATACCAGAGCAGTGAGGCGGCATACGTTTGCCCGTCTGCAGCGAGCTGCAGTGTGAAATTCAGATTTGCTTTTTGTTGTGGGCTGTTTGTTGCTTCTCCAAAGCATTGTATTATTCATCAAGGAACTTTTTTCTGACACGGGGCCTGACTGGGTCCTCCAGTTCGGATTATTATGCATAACTTGCTCTAGCCTAGAGCTGTTGAAATAATTTTTTCCGCGAAAGAAAGAAAAAAGTCAGCAGTCAGATGAGAATGGTCTGTGTGCACTGTAAAAACATCACCGATTCCATTGTCGCGGTGCCACATTTGGCCTGAGAGACCTGCCGTCGCATGTGGAATATATAATGCTAGTAAGTGTTTATGCGTAGTGCGTATTTGCATCGTTATCCATCATTGGCCTGTCACACTTTGTATGCAAAGAATACACCCGGACAAAGTAGAAAATGCATTAAATCAGTATGCATCTGTGTTCCTTCTATCTTTCTTTTCAAAATAAATCTTATTTGCTTTGATATTTTATTATGTTTGACATCCATTGCCAACTTTGACCCCATACTATTAGATCAGCAGTATAATGGTCAGCTGAAATGCGTTTTTCAATAACCAATGCTGATGTCAACACAGCAGATTCACAAATACGGTAACACTTTAGAATACTGTATCTTACTTACTGCAGAACTAATAAGGAATTATTGAAGAACTAACAGCCAACTATTCATTAACACTTGACTTATTACTGTTAACTACTAAGGAAGATGTGTTAACTAATCAGTATGTAATACAATTTTGAGAATGTGTTAAGTAACAGGTAGCTAATCAATAACTAATGTATTCTGTCATACCTCCTGAAGAACTACTATTAATTATCTAGTAGTTATGGTTCAAAAACATAACTATGTAATAACTACTACAGAACAGTTATATGCAAATAGTCACCATAATAATCGGGCTGTGGCCCACAAATCAAGTACTTGAGTAAAATTACAGATACCACAATAAAATATTACTCCAGTTATTAGTTATTAATATTAGTCCAATTATAAATAGGCCTATTCATTTTCAAAACTACTTGAGTAAAAGGACAACTACAGTAATAACTTTGTTACGGTCTACTACTATTATTAGCCTATAATGAAAATGAAATATACTCTTGTGAAATTATCTGATAATTGTTTATTAATTACTAAAGGGTTCACTATAATTTTACTTTAGAACAGGCCTATTGTTGCAGGTTTGAAATGAGTCTTGCAGAATTATTTGATAATTATTTATTAATTACTAATGAGTTCCCATTGTTTTCACTTTAGAATACTGTTTCAGGTTCTAAGTAATTCCTGCGTAATTATCTGATAATTTTTCATTAATTACTTAAGGGTTGACTATATTTGCGCTTAAGAACAGGTCTATTGTTGCAGGTTTGAAATGAGTCTTGCAGAACTATTTGATAATTATTCATTAATTACTAATGAGTTCCCTTTGTTTTCACTTTAGAATACTGTTTCAGGTTCTAAGTAATTCCTGCATAACTATCTGATAATTTTTCATTAATTACTTAAGGGTTCACTATATTTGCGCTTAAGAACAGGTCTACTGTTGCAAGTTTGAAATGAGTCTTGCAGAACTATTTGATAATTATTTATTAATTACTAATGAGTTCCCTTTGTTTTCACTTTAGAATACTGTTTCAGGTTCTAAATAATTCTTGCAGAATTATCTAATAATCCTTTATTAATTACTAATGGGTTCCCAATATTTTCCTTTTAGAATAGGCCTATTGTTTCAGGTTTGAAATACGTCCTGCAGAATTATTTGATCATTCTTTTGACAACTCTAATTCTATTTACTAATGGGTAACCTGTATTTTTACTTTCGCTCAGTCCTGGCCTTACATACAGGAACTGAATTAGTATGATATATGCTGAGGACACACAGTACTTTATACAAAATATAAAAACTACAGTAAGTTATCGCATGGCACTGGAGTGGTAGTTGGGTTCCTATCAGAAGCTAAGTGAATTTCTTACAAAACATTCACAAGACAATTCAATACACAGGCAAAACCTGTGAAGTTTATTCCGTTTATTAATATTGCATTTGCATACTACTACTACTGCTAATAACATTTATATATGAAAGGGTCACAACTCAGTTTAGTTGTGTATGACTGTTCATTAGTAGTTACTTCATAGTTATTTTTCTTGAACCTTAACTACTAGATAATTAATAGTAGTTCTTCAGGAGGTATGACAGAATACATTAGTTATTGATTAGCTACCTGTTACTTAACACATTCTCAAAATTATATTACATACTGATTAGTTAACACATCTTCCTTAGTAGTTAACAGTAATGAGTCAAGTGTTAATGAATAGTTAGCTGTTAGTTCTTCAATAATTCCTTATTAGTTCTTCAGTAAGTAAGAAACAGTATTCTAAAGTGTTACCACAAATACATATAAAACAGTCAATTTAAATCCAAAATATACTCGGTGTTGTGATAAATATGATAAAAAAATGTATTGTTTATCGTTCTATAAAATAATTTAGATTAGTTTTATTTTATAATTTATAATCATTTATTTTAATCAAATGTTTTATTTAATTTTATTATTGAACAGCCACAAAACATTTTATTTTATTTTAAAGTAGACAAAACAATCTAAGTATTGGCACAACTGTATTTATATTTTACATTTATTTATTCATTTATTTGACTTATTTTTATTATTTATTTGACTTTATTTTTCTTAATTTAATAACAAACACAAAACGTTCTCAGTGCTGGTACAAGTGTTGTTAAAATTGTATGTTTTATTTTATAAACTATTTATTTATTTTCTAATTTTACATAATTAGTATATTTTAATATCTTTTATTTTATTGTGCTTTATTACAACCACAAATTATTACTGACTTAAATGTTGCTAAACATTCATAAAATTATTTGAATGTTATTTTTTTATGTATTTATTTAATTATTTATTAATTTGGCTATTTTAATTGTATTTATTTCAATTTATTTTATTTTATAAAAGGCAAAACAACCTCAGTACTGGCACAAGTGTTGTTAAAATTGTATATTGTATTTTATGAATGATTTATTTTATAGTATGTTCTAATTTTTTATGTAATTATTTATTTTATTTTATTTAGCTTTATTAGGGGTCAGGAAATATGAAAAATTGCTATTTTCACTTATAACTTCACAAGGGTTTGGCCAAATATCAAAACTGGTCTCTTTAGCATGCCGAGTCGAACCATACCTAATTTTCCCTTCTTTTATTTTATTTGACTTTATTTTGCTTTATTTTATTACAAACACAAAGCGTTTTCAGTACTGGCACAGGTGTTTTGTTTTTGTTGATTTGTTTATTTTATTGATTTTATGTTTCTTTATTATTTATCTTCTTTTGTACAACACTTAGGCTAAGTTTTATTAGTTAGCTAAGTTTTATTTAATTCATTTTATTTTATTTTTATTTTATTTTATTACAATATTGAACAGTAATGCAATGACATTCAGACATTTTAAGTGTCCAAATACTCACAGTATGTGGAAATAAGTGAGAATTAATGATCAAAATCACATACTGAATTTAAAAGTTGATAACACTTGTGAAGGGCAGTTCTCCTTCAGGTCCCTTGCTGAAAAACGACAGGGCGATCTCGCTTTATCGCAGCAGACTGCAAAGACTTTATGTATCAAAGCGCTGCCAAGAAAGCCTAATCCCTGCGGCCACAGACTGACTGATCTGCCGTTTAAAACTGCTTTCGAGCCGTTTAACCACACCGGCGGCTGACGGCCATCGAAGTTGGCGTGCGTTAAACATTGCTGCGCAATGCAATCCACTGCCTTCGTTTAAGCGTTCGGCTCGTCTCTGCGGTGGACAGAGTGCGGTGGGCTCGGGCTTTTCATCCCATCCCTTGAATTATACATCACAGAGCGTGTCAGCCGCCGTGCCCCATTGGCCTTGCACTCGGCTTTTAAGTAAGGAATAATTGACTTCGGGCCGTAGAATTCTTAGAAAATAATGCATTATTTTCATTATTTTCGTAGAATTCTACGGCCCGAAGTCAATTATTCTGCTTATACTACAGTTACCACACCTCAAGACATCGATCAAATGAAATATTTCAAGACAGTCGTCCCGTTTTTATCCTTAAAACGCTATTGTGAGTAGGATTAATTTCTTACGCAGCTCATTCAACAGCTTCGTTGCTAGTTCCAAAACGTCATTTTAGACCTAGTAACGACGCTTGGGCTGTTAATAGCAAAATAATGCCGTTAATAATGAAGTTTAGATAGACCGAAAGACAAGCAGACAGACAGGAAAGAGTGAGGGAGAGAAACTAAGTGTATGACTTTTCCTCTTCCTGCTGAAAAAACCAGCATATGCTGGTTAGGTATGTTTTGGTGCTGGGATGCTGGTTTTAGCTGGTATATGCTGGTCCTTTGCTGGTTTATGCTGGTCCTTTGCTGGTTTATGCTGGTCCCTTGCTGGTTTTTGCTGGTTTATGCTGGCCATGTTGCTGGTTAATGCTGGTCCTTTGCTGGTTTATGCTGGTCCTTGACCAGCAACATGACCAGAATTAACCAGCAAAGGACCAGCATTAACCAGCTAAGGACCAGCATAAACCAGCAAGGGACCAGCATTAACCAGCTAAAACCAGCATCCCAGCACCAAAACATACCTAACCAGCATATGCTGATTTTTTCAGCAGGGCTCTAACGTCTGTGTCTCTCAAGGGTGACTGGCAGCATCGTCTCTACTAACAGTTAAACTTTAAGTTCATTTTCTTCAAGACCACGCCGTTGTTACCTCACGTGTGAGAGCTGTCATGTCGTTTTTACGTTGTTAATCGTCAGAGCAGCGCTAACAACATTAGCGCGAATGCTAACGCCAGTGCAAACTGTAACATTATGTGTGTGCGTCTGTGAGGTGAGTGAGAGAGGGCGAGAGAAATAGAGTTTGTGCTTACCGTACATAATAAAACGGAATATATTGTGGAAAAAAACATGGAAATAATCTGTCGTTTTTATCCTGATGTTTACTGTATTTATTAGTTTGGCCAGTGTCATTGTGGGTTTTAGTTATTTGCTGTTTTGGGCAAACTCTGTGTGTGATAACAAGTATGACCTGAGGCGTCCTGCAGTGTTTTGATGCAGTGCCACCTAGTGGTCAGGAGATATGAAAAATGGCTGTTTTTGCTTAAAACTTCTGAAGGGTTTGGCCAAAAATCAAAACTGGTCTCTTTAGATTCGGTGGAGCATGCCGAGGCGAACCATACTCAATTTTCCCATGTCGGCCATGTTGAATTTTGGTGTAAAATGCTATATGTGACCCTTGACCACAAAACCTGTCATAAGGTTAAATTTGACAAAACTGAGATTTATACATCATATGAAAGCTCAATAAATAAGCTTTCTATTGATGTATGGTTTGTTAGGATAGGACAATATTTGGCTGAGATTTCATCTATTTGAAATCAGAAATCTGAGGATGCAAAAAAATCAAAAAGACTGAGAAAATCACCTTTAAAGTTGTCCAAATTAGGTTCTTAACAATGCATATTACAAATCAAAAATTACATTTTGATATGTTTACAGTAGGAATTTTACAAAAAATCTTCATGGAACATGAACTTTACTTAATTTCTTAATGATTTTTGGCATAAAAGAAAAATCAAAAATTTTGACCCATGCAATGTATTTTTGGCTATTGCTACAAATATACCCCAGCGACTTAAGACTGGTTTTGTGGTCCAGGGTCACATATTATATGAACGCATTGACGTGAAATTTTGAAAAATGCTAATAACTTTTGTTTAAATTGGCCTATTGTAATGAAACTGGTCTTGATATATTTCTTAGATAATGCATAGAACATCAATACCAATTATGCCATAATTGGAATAACTTCCTGTCCACAATTTTGATTGTTGAAAACCTACTTTTTTGAACTCCTCCTAGAATTTTAGTCCGATTTTCACCAAATTTGACTCGGATCATCTTCAGACCATTCTGGCAAAAAGTTATAGATTTCATGTTGTTATACTGTTAAAACTATTTTTTTATGTAGCACATCAACAAATTTGCTGGAAAGATGCCTAACTGTATCTGAGGCTGTATCTGAGACTATCTCTGCAAAGCTTTGACATATTGACACCAAACTTTGTATGTGCCATTGTCACCTCACACTGACTACGCTACATAAATTTGGTAACAGCGTCACCTATTGGTCAAAAGTAATAAATCATCCATTAACCATTAATAATGAAATTTATAAAAATGCTAATTACTTTTGATTGCATTAGCTTATTGTAATGAAAGTGGTCTCAAAATATCCCTTAAGTCATGCTGACATCATAGATGCCAATTATACCATAGTTGGCTGAACTTCCTGTCTGTTCTTTTGATTTATGTTGAAAACCTACTTTTTCTAACTCCTTCTAGACCGTTAGTCCGATTTTCACCAAATTTGACTCGGATCATCTTCAGACCATGCTGGCAAAAACTTATGGATTTAATGTCGATATACGAAACTGCTTTTCATATAGCACATCAACAAATTAGCTGGAAAGATGTCAAACTTCATCTGAGGCTGTATCTCTGCAAAGATTTATCATATTGACACCAAACTTTGTATGTGCCATTGTCACCTCACACTATACCACATAAATTTGGTAACAGCACCACCTGTTGGTCAAAAGTAATAAATCATCCATTAACCATTAATAATGAAATTAACAAAAGTGCTAATTACTTTTGATTGCATTAGCCTATTGTAATGAAAGTAGTCTCAAAATATTTCTTGGGTCATGCCGACAACATTCATACCAATTATACCATAGTTGGCTGAACTTCCTGTCTGTGATTTTGATTAATGTTGAAAACCTACTTTTCGAACTCCTTCTAGAACGTTAGACCGATTTTCCCCAAATATGACTTGGATCATCTTCAGACCATGCTCGTAAAAAGTTTTGGATTTTGTGTCGATATACAAAACGGTTTTCGTCTAGCGCATCAACAAATTTGCTGTAAAAATGGCAACTGTATCTGAGGCTGTATCTCTGCAAAGCTTTGACATATTGACACCAAACTTTGTATGTGCCATTGTCACCTCACACTGACTACGCCACATAAATTTGGTAACAGTACCACCTATAGACCTTTTTCCTGAGTAAACGATGAGCGCCGCCATTACGAATTCTAACGTCAGATTGAATGCTTTTCTGTTCCGGTTTCCATAGGAACCCATTCAAATAGCGTCCATCTGTTTTTAATGTAGCGAAAGTCCGCTGCTTCGTGTCATCTACACACTCATTAAAGTGAGGCACTGACAAATGACGGTCATTGCGACATTGCCAAGTGATGGCGCTATGGAGCCATGTGCTTTTTAAAAACATTTTAATAGGTTTAACATTAGTTTATTAGCTCGGAATATACCCTAATTTGACTAGAAACAATGCAGACCGGAAATGCAAAGCATTCTTTCAGTTAAGAGTCGGACTTACTTCCGTGTTCAGGAAAAACGTCTATTGGTCAACAGTAATAAATCATCCATTAACCATTAATAATGAAATTTACAAATTTAAAAAAAAGCTAATTACTTTTGATTGCATTAGCCTATTGTAACGAAAGTGGTCTCAAAATATTCCTTGGGTCATGCCGACAACATAGATACCAATTACCATACACCGCGTTCCAAATTATTATGCAAATTGGATGTAAGTGTCATAAACACACAGTTTTTTTGTTTTTCAATTAAACTCATGGATGGTATTGTGTCTCATGGCTCTTTGGATCACTGAAATGAATCTCAGACACCTGTGATAAATAGTTTGCCAAATGAGCCCAATTAAAGGAAAAGTACTTAAGAAGGATGTTCCACATTATTAAGCAGGCCACAGGTTTCAAGCAATATGGGAAAGAAAAAGGTCTCTCTGCTGCCGAAAAGCGTCAAATAGTGCAATGCTTTGGACAAGGTATGAAAACAGATATTTCACGAAAACGTAAGCGTGATCATTGTACTGTGAAGAGATTTGAGGCTGATTCAGAGCACAGACAGGTTCGTGCAGGTAAAGGCAGAATAAGGAAGGTTTCTGCCAGACAAATTCATCAGATTAAGAGAGCAGCTACTAAAATGCCATTACAAAGTAGCAAACAGGTTTTTGAAGCTGCTGGTGCCTCTGGAGTCCCGCGAACATCAAGGTGTAGGATCCTCCAGAGGCTTGCAGTTGTGCATAAACCTACTATTTGGCTATTAATTATGAAAACCAGAGTAAGATATCATTTGCATAATAATTTGGAACGCGGTGTAATTTGGAACGCGGTGTAGTTGGCCGAACTTCCTGTCTGCCATTTTGATTTATGTTGAAAACCTACTTTTTCGAACTCCTCCATGACCGTTCAACCGATTTTCAAAAAAATGAATCAGATCATCTTCAGACTGTGCTGACAAAAAGTTATGGATTTCGTGTTGATAGATGAAAACGTACAGCACTTGATGCCAAAATGATTCTGAGGCTTTATCTCTGCAAAGCTTTGACATATTGACACCAAACTTTGTGTGAACCATTGTCACCTCACACAAAACACACCACATCGATTTGATAACAGCGCCACCTGTTGGTCAAAAGTGATAAGCCATTAAATCATATTTCTTGAAGTTCTACATTATTTTTCTGACATTTTGACTAAAATCATCTTAAAATAGCTTTTTTTACTCATTTGTTGCAGTTGGTCTGGTGCTCCATGCCATGCTTAGCTCCTCATTTTGCCTCTGGTGTACTTGGCCCTGTAATTGCTGCTTGCAGCTATATTTTTATTAAATTTTATTGCAACAAACAGTAATGCAATGACATTCAGACGTTTTTAAGTCTAACTAAAGTGTCTAAATACTCACTGTATGTGGAAATAAGTGAGTATTAATGATCAAAATCACATAATTGAATGTTGATAACAAGGGCATACCTCACCAGTTCTGCTTCAGGTCCCTTTGCTGAAAATGCGACAGGGCGTTCTGCCTTTATCACAGCAGACTGCAAAGACTTTATGTATCAAAGCGCTGCCAAAAAAGCCTGATGCTCGTGGCCACAAACTGACTGATCTGCCGTTTAAAACTGCTTTCGAGCTGTTTAACCACACCGACGGCTGATGGCCATCGGAGTTGACGTGCATTAAACGTCGCTGTGCACTGCAGTCCGCTGCCTTCGATTAAGCGCTCGTCTCGTCTCTGCGGTGGACAGAGTCCATGTGGTCACACTCAGAGCCGGTGGACTCGGGCTTTCTCATCCCACCCAGTGAATTATACATCACAGAGCGTGTCAGCCGCCGTGCCCCCTTTGGCCTTCCGCTTCGTTTTTAAAGAGGGATAATTACTCTGATTTACATTCAGGTGAGCCAACCTCTGCACTCTTGGGGCCGTGAAAATTCACCGCTCGACTTCTGATCTTTAAATACCACGTAGCCTGCAGAGCTTTGCTGCAATTTATATGTCAAACGCTTTTGCCCCGCTGAAATCATGACATATCAAATGTGGAAATGGGTTTAATTTTGGGTCTGTCAGTCTTGTGTGCTCTCAAAGGTGTTTTTCCTTCTTCTTGTGTGGCGAAACCAAAGTCTGCCAATTGCTGTTTACCTTCAAGAAACTGCACTGGAAAATGCTTTTGAGTTCAAAATATAACAATGAGAGTTTTTTTTAAATCATACGCAGAAAATTCTTCTGGAATTTAAGGTCTGTCTGTTTAATAATTGACTCATCCTCCAGTGTTGAATTCGCTCCGGCATGTATTTTTAAGCAGTATGTTTCTCCGGTTGGGTCCGGGTCCACCTCAGGAGTTTGTTTTGAGGGTCGGAATGGGTTACGCGCAGATAAATCATTCAGAAAAACAAGGTTATCAGAGCGGGTTTTCCTTGACGGCTGGTGTGATGGGATCGGCGTGAAGGTTTCTGAAGGGGGAAACATTCTCTGAGAAGTAGTAATCAGAAACAGAATTGTGGTTATCAAATGCTTGTTAGATAAACTGGCTGATTTAAGTTGAAATTAAATCAATATTGGCCCTACTTCCTTTCTTGAAGGTGAGGTGTAATGTTATTTTTGTTAAAATACCTTATGTTATCCTAGTTTAGTGTGTATATCTGTTATTTTCAAATCTACAATGAAAGTGGTCAGCTGAATTTGTTTTTTTAGTAACTAATGCTGACATTAAGACATGTATGATGCTGACGTGTATGATAATAATTTTTTGGGTAGCTAAATAAATATTACATTACAAACATTGCAACCACAAATTCATTCTCTGTACTAGCAGAAGTGTATTTTCATTTATTTGTTATTTTTATATTTTTATTATTATTGTATTAATGTATTAATATTTTTATTGTATTTTATATATATTTTTTTTATTACCAAGGCAACATTTGTCATTTTCATTTAGTTTAAATAGTATACTATTTTTACAAATTTTAATTTATTTTATGTGCTTTTGTCTTTTTTCAATTTATTTTTAATTTACCTTCTTTTATTTTCTATTTGTTTCCAATTCCAACTGTTGTTCCTTTGTTTTATTACAGCCGCAGAACATTCTCAGTACTACCACAAGTGTTACTAAAATTTGGCAGAAATGTTTTATTTTATTTTATTTTTATATGTTGTTTTATTTTATTATAGCCACAAAATATTACACCCAGCACTGGCACAAGTGTTGCAGATTTTAACAAGTGGTAAAGTTTGTCGTTTATTTAATTATTTTATTTTGCTGTAATTTACTTTGTTTTATTTTACTGTATCTTGCTTCACAACAGCCACAAAGCATCCCCAGTACTTATTGCTAACACAAATGTTAGCAAATAAATAAATAAATATATATTTTATTTTTATTTTATTATGACCAAAAAACATTTTATGGCAATAATAACATTTTGTTTTTATTTTGCTTTTATTGCAACCACAAATTTATTCTCAATACTGGCAGAAGTGTTTTTATTTTATTTTATATATTGTTAGGTTTTTTTGTATTTCAAATGAGATTTTATTTTTAATTTTTTTACATTTTTAGCTTTTGTCATTTTTTAATATTTAGATTTTTTGTATGTTCTATTTATTTCAGCCACAAAACATTCTCAGTACTGGCACAAGTGTTTGGCAAAGTGTTGCTAAAATGTGTAATTTGTTTAATTGTTTTATTTTACTTTGTTTTATTCTTTCATTTTATTTTACATTTTATTTGCTTTATTACAACCACAAAACAACCCCAATACTGGTAGCTAACAAGTGTTGCTAAAAATATATTTTTATTTTATTATGACCACAAAACATTTATTTATATATATATATATATATATATATATATATTTATATATATATATATATATGTGTGTGTGTGTGTGTGTGTGTGTGTGTATATGTGTATATATATATATATATATATATATATATATAATTTTTATATATATTTCTAATTACATTTTAGTTTTATATTTTTTACATTTTTGTGCTTTTTTATGTCAATAATGATATATTTTATTTATTTATTTATTTATATATATCTAATTAGATTTTAGTTTGTTGTTTAGTGTTTTTGTCCTTTAGTGCTTCAACTTAGTTAGTTGCCAATGCAACTTTTCTCATTTTTGTTTAGTTTATATTTTTCATCTTTTTTATTTTAGTTGCTTTATTTTATGTGCTTTTGTCATTTCTAATTTTTTTTTTTTTTTTTTTTTTTTTACAAAAAAAATTATATTTATGTCCAATTAGTAATTTTAGCACTTTTTCTGCTAAGGCAACATCTCTACATCTCTCCTGTTTGTTTAGTTTACATTTTTCATCTAAATATTGAAATTTTTATTCATTTAACCAAAGTGTATGTAATAGTTTTAGTTTAGGTTAACAAATATAACCCTTGTAGAGACAACTAGAACATTTGCAACTAGTGTTTCAACTCAATTAGCTGGCAAAGCAAATTTCTTATTTTTCTTTAGTTTACATTTTTCATCTAATAATTTTTGTTTTATTTTACAAGAATGTGTTTTAGTTTAACATTAACAAAAGTGGTAGAAGACAACTAGAATATTTGCAGTGAGATTCCAGTAAATTAAATCAATCTTTTCTCTCATTAGATAACACATTTCACTCTGAAAAGTTGTATAACAGGCGGCAAATGACAAATGTAATATTTCTTTACAGCTAAGTTCTGCGGTGACCCCGGCCTACCTCCGCGCGTCCGACGCGAAGGCCAGAGTTTCATCTTCAAAGCCGAGGTCACGTTCACCTGCAGCGCCCCCTACGTTCTGGTGGGCTCCTCGACACGCACCTGTCAAGCGGACGGCACATGGAGCGGCACGCACCCGCGCTGCATAGGTACACCATACTCTCCTCTCAAAAGAATATCTCACCCACATCAGCAAACGCTCCTAAACCAGTAATGAGCGTAATATCCACTCCAGCTTTGATCCACGGTGAAAATGTGAACATTATGACCCGCTGCTACGGGTCACTGCCATTACATCAATGACTACATCTGCTTTTTCTAATCCAATTATGAAGCTAACAACGGCAGAGCCGATAATGACCGTGTCATTCTGCTTTTACCGCAGAACCGACTCGGACGACGTGCGAAAATCCCGGCACTCCGGAGTACGGCTCTCTCAACAGCAGTCTGGGCTTTAAGGTAAGAAGGAGTTGAGCCGCGAGCGATGCTCTCGGACTATCCGGGACCCTCGTATCAAAGCCGTTATGATGAGAACAAGTTCAAAAGGCCCGTTTCTGTCAGTCGTAGGCCGCTTTTATCTTCAAGTGTGAAAACGGCCTTTTCAGAATGGCACAATGTGACTTTTGATGTGCTTATTAAGAATTGAAAATCATATTTTCCATCATTGCTGAGACAAAAGGAGATCCGCTCGCCCGGTGACAGTCGGATCCGAAAGGCGTTAATGCCACATCAGAGAGACGTTTCAGAGAGACCCTTCATTTGAGTATGTGTCAACGGTGGGTCTCTGGCGAGGTATTGCCGTCTTTTCCGGACCGCGCTGTCTTTATAAGCGCAATTGATTTATTGTCAAGTTGATTCAGTCAAATGCTGTTTGAAGCGCCCGTGGCAGTTTCAGGATGTGTGACTGTCTTCTGCCATCAGCTCTTATTGTCTGGGGAGAGTTTACTCTTTAAAACCCTCACTATATCTACCCGAACGCCTCTGCCGGCGCTTTTAATGGCTCTTCAGACTCTGCCGTTTTCTTACTCAGAGGGGCAAGAGAAATGAAAAATGAATTGTGCACTTCGGTATAACATCTAGTGCTAACTTTGCCCGCCATAATATCAGAACAGCAGTAAAAGTGGGGAGTTGAATTGGGTTTTTCAATAACCCATGCTGATATCAAGACTGCTGAGTGAGCCACATGTGTGATACAGTCAGTTTAAGATTGAAACATACTTTGTCTTGGCATGAATGTTGCTAAAAAACATATATTTTTGTTACAACCACAAAACATTCTTATTCCAGCATTCTTCACACAAGTGTTGGAAAAAAATATTTTATTTTATTTTTTTGCAACCACAAAACTTTTTCTTTACAGCATTCTTAGCACAAGTGTTGGAAAAAAAATGTATTTTATTTTTATTTTATTTTATTACAATCACAAAACATTTTCATTACAACATTCTTGGCATAAGTGTTGCAAAAAAAAAATTTCAAATTTTTTTTTTTTTTTATATTTTAACATTTTTATTTTATTACAACCACAAAACATTCTCAATGCAACTTTCTCAGCACAGATGTTGCTAAGATATAGTATTATTTTATTTTATTACAAAACATTGTCACTACAACATTCTCAGCACAAATGTTATGTTATTTTATTTTATTACAACCACAAAACATTCTCAATGCAACTTTCTTGGCACAAATGTTGCAAAAAAAAATTTTTTATTTTATTTAATTTTATTTTATTAAACGAGAAAACATTCTCATTGCAACTTTCTTGGCACAAATGTTGCAAAAATTTATTTTATTTTATTACAACCACAAAACATTTTCATTGCAACTTTCTTGGCACAAATGTTGCAAAAATATATATTTTTTTATTTTACTACAAAACATTCTTATTACAACATTCTCAGCACAATTGTTGGAAAAAATAATTTTATTTTATTACAACCACAAAAACATTTTCATTACTTTCTTGGCACAAATGTTGCAAAAAAATTATTTTATTTTCATTTATAGTTTTTATTACAACCACAAAAGATTTTCATTGCAACTTTCTTGGCACAAATGTTGCAAAAATATTTTTATTTTATTTTATTTTACTACAAAACATTCTTATTACAACATTTTCAGCACAATTGTTGGAAAAAATAATTTTATTTTATTACAACCACAAAAACATTTTCATTACTTTCTTGCCACAAATGTTGCAAAAAAATTATTTTATTTTCATTTATAGTTTTTATTACAACCACAAAAGATTTTCATTGCAACTTTCTTGGCACAAATGTTGCAAAAATATTTTTATTTTATTTTATTTTACTACAAAACATTCTTATTACAACATTCTCAGCACAATTGTTGGAAAAAATTATTTTATTTTATTACAACCACAAAAACATTTTCATTACTTTCTTGGCACAAATGTTGCAAAAAAATTATTTTATTTTCATTTATAGTTTTTATTACAACCACAAAACATTTTCATTACTACATTCTCAACACAAATGTGGCAAAAAAGTTTTTTTTTTTTTTTTTTTTTTTTTTTTATTTATATATTATATTATTTTATTTTATTTATTACAACCACAAAACATTTTCAAATACTACATTCTCGGCACAAATGTTGCAAAAAATAATTGTATTTTATTTTATTTAGTTTTATTTTATTTTATTACAAAACATTGTCATTACAACATTCTCAGCGCAAATGTTGCAAAAATGTTTTTTTATTTATTTATTTTTTTTTACAAAACATTCTCATTGCAACATTCTTGGCACAAGTGTTGCAAAATTTTATTTTATTTTATTACAAAACATTCTTAGCATTTTATTTTATTCTGCTACATTTCAGTGCATTTTTCGATGTAAAAATTTTCTCGATGCTGTTGTTTTATTTTGAAGATTTTTTTTTTATTATTACAGCCACACAACATAATATTGTCAAATATTTCTTATGGCAATGATAATAATAATATAAATTATTTTTTTATATTGCTGTTGTTATCTGGACGTTCTTAAAAATATTATGTTTTCAAAACCTTATTAAGGCTATTTAATAAAGTTCAAGCATTTTCCCATGAAGGTGAAAAGAGACTTGTAATGTATTGCTTAGCATGTTATTTTATATCATATTTTTTGTCGAAGCATTTGCATATTTGCATAGAGCCAAAAAATTGCTGAAATCAATGATCATTGGACACAATATTAATAGTAAGAGAATGAAAACAACAAATACACATCAAGCATTACCAAAACTATCAAGTAGATTTTGGAGCCGTCAGTCAAGCGTTGCCAAATACAATAATCCCAAAAACTGCCAGCATCTGTGGTCGACGGCTCTAATATGAAAAGCGTTTGTCTGTTGAGTTTGCTTTGGATCACTCACGCCTTGAGGAATGGGCTCTTTGAAGGGCAAAATAAAAGCCGGTCCTCTCGGCTGGGGCTCTCCGCGTCTTGTTTGTGTCGGTCAGGCTGCTGTTGTCACCGATTCCTTTAGAAGTGTGTGGTGTAATGAAATCTAATGTTCCAGTGTTGTGAGCCTTTCATCTCAGCAGGACTCACAGACTGCGCTTCCCCTCCTCAACATTTGCATGTTCTGCTATAATGCTGAGAATGATCTCTGACGTTTATATAGGACTTCCTTCACGTGAACACATAAAATAAAAGAATAAGTAAGACTAAATGATACACAGGTCCTCAGGTGTAGTAAACGCGAGGAGAGTGTGCGGCACTCAGAACTGAAATGAGAGAACGCCTTTTGATTTAATTATTTCATTTGAATTGAGCTACTAAACAGAATAAAGAATGTGCGCCCTTAGTTAAATTAGTATTAGTTGATTATTTGGAGGCAGTGTTAGTAATTTATTTTAATGTATTTTTTATATATTTCTTACTTTTAGTTTTGCTTTTATGTATTTAATTATTTATTTGTTTTCCTTTTTTAACAAATATATTTTAAGGCAAATATTATTATTTATATTTATATTTAAAAAAATTCAACGTAACCACAAAACATTCTCAGTGTTGACACAAGTGCTGGTAAAAATTGTATTTTATTTCATTTTACTTTACTTTGTTTTATTTTATTTTATTTTTTATTTTGCTATATTTTATTGGAAAACATTCTCATTACTGGCAGAAATGTCATGTTTTATTTTTGTGTTTTATTTTGTTTATTTATTTATTTTTAATTACAACAAAACATAAAATTGACAAATTTTATTATAAAGTGTCTCTGTAATTCAAAAGTTTGGGGTCAGTACATTTCTTTTTTTAAAGAAATTATTAATTTTATTTAGCAAATTTATTTATTTATGTTTGTTTACATTTCAATTTATTTAGGGCCAATATTATATAATATTATTATATTATATTAATTATATTATAAAAAAATATTTTATTATATATATATATATATATATATATATATATATATATATATATATTTCTTCTTTTTTTTGTTGCTATATTTTATTGCATTTTATTGCAAAACATTCTAAATACTGGCAGAACTGTTATCTTTTATGTTATTTATTTTTATTTTTTAAATTACAGCCACAAAACATAATATTGCCAAAATGTCTTATGGCAATAATAAAAATAATAATAATAATTTTGTTTGTATACTTTTAAAGACATATATTAAAGGCAAATATTATATTATATTATATTATATTATATTATGTTATATTAAATTATATTTCATACAAATGTTTGGGGTCAGTAAGTTTTTATTTTTATTTTATTTTATTTTATTTTTTACAAGCACAAAACATTCTGAGTGTTGACACAAGTGCTGCAAAAAATATTATATTTTATTTTACTTTACTTTTTTTATTATTTTATTTATTTAGTTTTACTTTTTAAAATATATGTTATATTATACACTGTCATTTAAAAAGTTTGGGGTCAGTACGTATCTTTTTTTAAGAAATAATTTATTTTATTTTGCAATTTTTTTTTTTTTTTTTTTTTTACATTTCAGCAAATATGTTCACAGCAAATATTATAATATATTATATTAATGTATTTTATACACTGTCATTCAACAGTTTTTTTTTTATTTAATTTTTTTATAAAGAAGTCTATTTCAAATAAATCCTGTTCTTATGAAATATCTATTTATCAAAGAATATTAAAATAAAATATATCACAATTTTCATAAAATATTAGAATGATTAAAGATCATGTGACACTGAAGACTGGATTAACGATGCTGAAAATCACAGAAATAAATTAACATAGTTTATATTTTTAGAATTTTATTTTAAATAGTAATATTATTTCACTAAATGTTGCTGTGTTATTGTATTTTTGATTGAATAAATTCATAAATTTAATAAATGAATGAAAATCTTACTGACCTCAAATTTCTGAAAAGTGGTGGGGGTTTTTCTTTGTAGCCAATTCTAAAAGTCATGTAGCCATTACTGTGTATCTAGAATTATTAGCCTTGGTCTTTACTACTGCAGTCGAGTTCAGACTCATCACATTGTCATCATACAGTATCAGTTCTTAAAGGGATAGTTGACCCAAAAATGCAAATTCTGTCATCAATTAAGGTTTAACCACTGATGTCACATGGACTATTTTATTGATGTCCTTACTACCCTTCTAGGCCTTGAACATGTCAGTCTATGCAGGGTCTTGAATTTTATCAAACATATATCTTAATTTTGGAACGAAATGCGGGTGAATAATTAATGACAGAATTTTCATTCTTGGGTGAACTATTCCTTTAAATCCTAAATCTTGCACAGTCCTGATATCTCCTATATTTTCACTAGCAGTGTTTTTGAGTGTGAGAGATTTGGAGAGTTAGGTGTGTGTGTGTGTGTGTGTGTGTGGGCGCTTTGACAGACTTATCTCTGTCCCTCAGGTGGGCAGCACAGTGAAGTTCCACTGTCAGACGGGCCACTTGTTACTGGGCTCCACCACACGGACGTGCCAGCAAGATTTGACCTGGAGTGGCACTCAACCAGAATGCATCCGTGAGTCCCTTTCGCTTACTTCCACAGCAGATGCCTGCTTACACAGTTGTTTTGTTGGATTTATGGGAGTGTGTGTGCCATTCTACTTCATCTTTTCCAGGTGTCTCTGATTTTGTTTGCTTGTTTTCTTGGCAAGGCATTCATTTTGCATGTCACGATACAACTTTGATTTCACCCTCCAGGAGTTTTCTTTTTTGTTTTTATGTCATTCCATGTGAAAATGAAAAATACTGCTTTAGCAGACAAGCAGTACATCATGTGAATGGGCAAAAGCTCTGTTGGATTTGTTATGAGAGGCTCTAGTTAGTGTGTTGCTGGGTGAATCTCACAAAACTTTAGAAATTAGAAATGGTTATTCTACTTAATGAATTTTAGGCATATTTTAGGACACTTTTGCAGTTGCATATACTTTTGATATTTTGCACATTTTTATGAAAAAACCTTTTCCCAAAAATTCTTATCCGATTGTTCCAAATATTGTAATGCACATATAATATTAGATTACATTACATTTTCACAATAGTTGTTTTTACAGAAAATTCTACCAAAAAACTAACAAAACTAATTTATATGTAATGAATCCAGTAAATTAAAACTTTTTACTGTAAATCGTCATCTAATTTTCCCCCAAATTCTCATTAGTGTAAAAATGTATATATTTATATTTTATAAAAATAATAATCTCTAATTATTGTAATGTATATATTTATATTTTATAAAAATAATAATCTCTAATTATTGTAATGCATGTATTATATTATATTATATTATATTATAATATATATATAAATCATCATCTAAATTTCCCCAAAATTCACATTAGTGTAAAAATATTTGTTCTTATATTATAATTATTTTATTTAAAAAATATTAAAACTAATTATTGTAACCAATTTCTTGTATATTATATTATATACATATGTATGTATATATATATATATATATATATATATATATATATATATATATATATATATATATATATATATAATTTTTTTTAATATTCGAAATAATTGAAAAAATATACTATATTATATATTATATTGTGTATAATAATGCATTTAAATAATAATCTTAAACTGTAAAATATTTTTATTTAAAATTTTAATATATATTTTTATATTAAAATTCACATTAACGTAATATGAAAAATAATTATTGTAATTGTAATTATTGTAATGCATTTTTTGCATATTTAAAAAAAAAATATATATATATATATATATATATTATTTGTAAATATTTGTAATACTTTTTAAAAAATTATTTAAATGTATTATTATTATCTCTCTCTCTCTCTCTTTCTCTCTCTCTGTCTTATATATACACACAGTCAAACCAAAAGTTACAGCAGATGTTCTTTTTGATATGTTTTACTAGTGGGAGCAGGACACTATAGTTCATTTATGCAAGCGAGGATAGCAAAATAAAGTAAACTGTTACATATTAAACCCAAAAATTCTTCATACAGTGGACTACCAGTACAATTAATATAAATTTGGGACCAAGACACCAAACACTTTGACCTGACCATGTTTTGCTTAAGTGTTTTGCTAATGTGACCTTTTTACTCCACAGACTGAAAAAAGTAAGCATTGTGTGGTAATTGGTCAACACAGTTTAACTCTGAACTAAGTTCTTGTCATATTTTATTACCATTTTCTAAACTATAGAAAATGAACTGATAATGTGAGAAATGTTAAAGGTGTCTGAATAAATTTTGGTTTGACTGTAAATATATAAAACTGTATTACGGTACTTACGGATTACGGATGTTTTTAATGAGATTTCCTCATCCATCAGAGCATTAGAGCTTACTGCTTGACATATCTCCTAATGCAGCACACTCCTGTAAGCAACCAAAGACCCCGCCGCATGCCAACGTGCTGGGCATGGACCTGCCCTCCTTTGGCTACACGCTGCTCTACTCCTGCCAGCCTGGTTTCATACTCACCGGGGGCTCAGAGCACCGCGCGTGCCGGCCGGATGGATCCTGGACTGGGAAGGTGCCCGTTTGTAGAGGTAAGCAGTCCAACACCCCATCAACACATTCAGCTGTGTGTTTTCCACCTGAACTTTGAGGCCTGCAACTTTGCTTGCGTTTCTTTTGTCTTGTCGAGGCAGAAAGCGACTGATAGCGTTTCCTTTGCTTGATGTGGGAAGTCATGTGTGAAATGCATTTTCTTAAACCCATTTCAGATGCAGTGACTTGTTGTTGCAGTGATCTGAATTTTTCTTTCAGCTGGCTCCAAAACAACCGAAAAAATCATAACGCCTGTTCAAGGAACACTGAGTCCCAAAATCAATGGTGAGTCTCACGGTGCTTTGCAAAATATTGCATGTATGATGTACAATGAATAATAATCCCTGAATGCACTTGTAAATTTACATTATTGGCTGTTTCTTAAAGGGATAGTTCACTAATTTAAAGCACTGTTTTAAACCTGTATGAGTTTCTGTCAGCTGTTGAACACAAAATAGCATTTTGAAGAATGCTGTTAACCAAACAGTTGGTGGCAGCCATTGATTTCCATAGTATAGAAGAAAAAACACTATGAAAGTATCATCAACTGTTTAGTTACTCGTTCTTCAAAATGTATTCTTTCATCCAGGTTTAGAACAACTTGATTTTGAGTAAATGATGACAAAATGTTAATTTCTAGGTCAACTATCCCTTTTTTGGAGGGGAATAATGTCTATACAGTGTCAGATATCACTAAAGTGGGAGTGACTTGTACTGAAAACTAGCCAATCAGAAGCATTCTCTGCCTGTCAATCATTTTGTTTGGGTTTACTGACATTAGTTTGACTGACAAAGGCAGGTATTTAGCTAAAGGACAGATAGAAAAACGGTTGCTTACAATACAGCAGTAATGAGTAAAATATGATCATAAATGAAAATGAGTGATTTTTATATCATAGTAATAGTATCACAACAGTTAATTTTACAAAAAAAATCTACAAAAATAATTAATATATTTAATAATATGATAATAAATAAATGCATAAATAATTTAGATGTTTAATAACTAGGTGGTATGATCATGAATAAATATACAAATATACAAATATACATAAGAGTGGTTTTATACCATGGTAAAGGTATCACAATAATTATTTTTATGAAAATGTCAACAAAATTATTTATGTACTTAATAACGGGGTGGTTTGATAATAAATAAATGAATATATGAATAAATAAATACAAATATTTATCCGATCACAGTATAAGTGATTTTATATTATGGTAAAGGTATCACAATAGTAATTGTTCCGGAAATTTCAACAAAACTATTTTATATATTTAATAACTGGGTGACATGATCGTAAATGAATAAATAAATAAATAAATACAAATATTTATCATATCACAGTATGAGTAATTTGATATCATGGTAAAGCTTTCAAACTATATATTTTTAAGGAAGTTTCAACAAAAAAATAATGTATATATTTAATAACTAGGTGGTATGACCGTAAATAAATAAAAAAATATATGAATAAATGAATACAAATATTTATCAAATCATACTATGAGTGGTTATATATAATGGTGAAGGTATTACAATAGTTATTTTTACACAAATTTCAACAAAAATAATTAATGTTTAATAACTGAGTGATATCATAAATATAGAGTATATATGCATAAATAAATAAATAAATAATATTCATCAGATCACAGTATGAGTGATTTTATATCATGGTAAGGCATTCAAAATAGTTATTTTTGTGGAAATTTCAACAAAAATAATTTATATATTTAATAAATGGGTGATATGAGCCTAAATAAATACAAATATTTATCATATCACAGTATGAGTGATTTTATATCATGGTAAAGCTTTCAAAATAGTTAATTTTGTGAAAATTTCAACAAAAATAATTTATATATTTAATAAATGGGTGATATGATCATAAATACATAAATAAATATTTAACATATCACAGTATGATTGATTTTATATCATGGTAATTGTATCACTATAGTTAATTTTACGGAAAACAAAACTTATTTATATATTCAATAACTGGGTGGTATGATCATAAATAAAGAAATATGTAAATAATACAAATATTTATGAGATCACAGTATAAGTGATTTTATATCATGGTAAAGGTATCACATAGTTATTTTTACCGGAATTTCAGCAAAAGTAACGTATTTATTTAATAATATGTGACCCTGGACCACAAAACCAGTCATAAGGTTAAATTTGACAAAACTGAGATTTATACATCATATGAAAGCTCACTAAATAAGCTTTCTATTGATGTATGATTTGTTAGGATAGGACAATATTTGACTGAGATACATCTATTTGGAATCAGAAATCTGAGGATGCAAAAAAATCAAAAAGACTGAGAAAATCACCTTTAAAGTTGTCCAAATTAGGTTCTTAGCAATGCATATTACAAATCAAAAATTACATTTTGATATGTTTACAGTAGGAATTTTACAAAAAATCTTCATGGAACATGAACTTTACTTAATTTCATAATGATTTTTGGCATAAAAGAAAAATCAAAAATTTTGACCCATGCAATGTATTTTTGGCTATTGCTACAAATATACCCCAGCGACTTAAGACTGGTTTTGTGGTCCAGGGTCACATATGTGGTATGATCATAAATAAATACATAAATATTTGTCAGATCACATTATGAATGATTTTTTTTGAATGACCATGGTAATGGTATCACTATATTTTATTTGTTTATTTTTATTATTAGTAACAAACACATTTAATGCAAAAGACAATGAGAGACAATGCCCAGAAATAATTGCATATAAATTCACAGTTTAATAATCTGAATAACTGTTATCTAATATAGTTCATTATTTAACTGTAGGCTCCACAGTTATCAAGGAATTTAGCAACTTGGATGACATAAAAGGCATTTTATTGGCTTTTTTACAACTTGGATTACAGTTTTAGAGTCTGTAGTACCTCATATTGCTTTATAACATTGTTGATGTCTATGTTAAAGTACAGAATGAGCTCTCTATCGTTTTCTGCTCCGAGGTCATTCACAGTGCGATCCTTGAAAAAGAGTTAGAGGTGTTAATTGCGCCGAACGCACAGTGTAAATGGCTTCATAACCCCTTCTGACACATTAAGTCTTCTCATTGCAGTTCCTGACGACGTGTTCGCGCCCACGTACGTGTGGAAAGGTTCGTTTGAGTACAAAGGAGTGAAGCAGCCGATGACTTTGACAATCACTAGCTTTAACGCGACTACGGGGAAAGTCAATGTGACTTTAACTAACAGGCACTCAGAACTGCTGTTGTCAGGTAAGAAGCCACACAGTACAGCTCATGTCATAAACACTTCTATCAGCGCATAAACCTGCTGTAAGCAAACCTCTGTGTAATCTCACCTGTTAGAACAGATGTCGGGAAAAATGTCACTTACTGTACTGTTTGTACAAGATGTGCTTTTAATGCTCGGGCTTTTCTTAAAGACTGTAAGAGCCACTGTACAAGTACAAGTATGGAAAAGTAAATATGCATTAGAGAAAAAAAAAAGTATGACCAAAGCTTTTCAAAATACAACATCAACTTTTCAAGACTTTGTAATGTTTTTGAAACTCTTTTGCTCACCAAAGCTGTGTTTATTTGATCAAAAATACAGTAAAAACTGAAAAATTATGAAATATTTTTACAATTTAAAACAGCTGTGCTGTGTTTGAGTATATATTTAATTTTAATTTATTTCTGGGATGCAACGCTGAATTTTCAGCATCATTACTCCAGTCTTCAGTGTCACATGATCCTTCAGAAATCATTCTAATATGCTGATTTGCTACTCTAGAAACTATTTTATTATCACTGTTGAAAAAACTGTTTTTGTAATGTATAGAAAATACGAAAAACAGATTTTAATTGAAATAGAAGGTTTTTTGTGACATATAAATGACTAAAGTTTCATTTTTGAATTTTACGTCAATTTTATGTCCTTGCTGAAACTCTTGCTCACCAAAGCTGGTTTTATTTGATCAAAAATACTGTAAAAACAGAAAAATTATGAAATATTTTTACAATTTAAAACAGCTGTGCTGTGTTTGAGTATATATTTAATTTTAATTTATTTCTGGGATGCAACGCTGAATTTTCAGCATCATTACTCCAGTCTTCAGTGTCACATGATCCTTCAGAAATCATTCTAATATGCTGATTTGCTACTCTAGAAACAATTTTATTATCACTGTTGAAAAAACAGTTTTTGTAATGTATAGAAAATACAAAGAACAGATTTTAATTGAAATAGAAGGTTTTTTTTGTGACATATAAATGACTAAAGTGTCATTTTTGAATTTTACGTCAATTTTATGTCCTTGCTGAAACTCTTGCTCACCAAAGCTGGTTTTATTTGATCAAAAATACTGTAAAAACAGAAAAATTATGAAATATTTTTAATTTTAATTTAAAATTTCAGCATTATTACTCCAGTCTTCAGTGTCACATGATCCTTCAGAAATCATTCTGATTTGCTGCTTTAAAAACATTTTTATTATCAATGTTGAAAAAAGGTTTTTTTAATTAATAGAAAATTGAAAGAACAAAATGTAATTGAAATAGATGTTCTTTGTGACATATAAGTGTCTTAAGTGTCACTTTTAATCAATTTTATGTGTCCTTGCTGAAACTTTTTTGCTCACCAAAGCTGCATTTATTTGATCACAAATACAGTGAAAACTGAAAAAATATGAAATATTTTTACAATTTAAAAGAGCTTTGTTTTGAAATATATATTCAAATGTAATTTATTCTTGTGATCAAATCTGCATCTTCAACATTATTACTCCAGTCTTCAGTGTCACATGATCCTTCAGAAACAGAAACATTTTTATTATCACTTATTACAAAAATACAGTAAAAACAGAAAATATTCTGAAATATTTTACAATTTACAATTTAAAATTTAAAAGAGCTGTTTTGGAATATATATTAAAATGTAATTTATTCTTGTGATAAAAGCTGCATTTTCAGCATCATTTCTTTTGAATTGTATTGCTGTGGTAACATGGAAAAAAATAAATTTCAACCACTGATTCTTCGGCAATGAAAACAACAGAACACAGCGTCTTCTTGACATGATATAAACACACTAACCAGCTGAAGTGTTTGTGGATATTATGCTAATATGTTACCCAATGACTTAGATCGGTAACAGGCAGAAGATTCGAAAATATGGCGAACTGTTAAGGCGAATCTGAGTTTACTCCTTCTTTTGAGACCTTCCTATCTTTATATACAGTCGAATGTATCTTTTGATTAACAACTTTGCAGACATTGATGGATAGCTATGTTACAAACTTCTAAAAAAGATATTTTCGAAACCTGCACTTTAATTTGTTTTCCTTTTTCATTTAGAACTTGGATGCAAACCAAAATATTAGATTGTTCTTAACAAAACAGCTTCATGTTATGAAACACTTGAGCTGAAACTGTGAAACTCATATTATAAAGCAGATACTTCAGACTTCTAATTGGATGAGCCACATTCAAAGCTGTTTTAAAGTAGCCAGTGTTTACGCACCTGTGACCACGTATTAGTTGAATTTTATATTATTGTAAATATTAATCCTAGTACATTTGCATTAATGACCAGGTGTGATCAATAAAGCGCCACTACGAGCATGTAAATGCAGCAGACGATATCTTTAATGTTTTGTGGTCTGACCGCAGGTGTTTACAAGAGTCGAGACGCTCGTCTGACTCTGCGGCTGTATCACAGGAGAGCTCTGGTGAAGAGCACCTACAGCAAGATCACTGAGGAGACCTTGATCATGGACGGCTTTGTAAGTGGACCGCAATACTAACTACAAGCTCCATGTTAGCTCAAATTGTGCAAGTTATTAGTGCACAGACTTGCTCAAACCCACAATTTTGTTCTTTATTAGTTTCATATACTATATGTTTAATCTAGAAACTTTTTTTGTCCAAGTAGTAAAAGAGCATAAATTTGCTCTCAGGTGCTGTGCCCTATTGTGCGAGTTCACAAAACTCATTTCCGGCTATTTTTAAACTTTGCAGTAGAAGAAAACATGTATTCAGAGAGCAATAGAGAGCAATACCCTGTAATATTACACGGAACATCTGCTCTATTCAGAATTGGAAAGAACATGATGTTCATCTGCGTGTTGTTGTTCTCCTCGAGGTCTCTGCTGACCATGAAGGAAACACGTACTTGTTTCAAGGCTTTATACAAGGTAGAGACTACGGCCCGTTTGGACTACAGAGACAAGGTATTCTACGTTTAAGTAATGGAATAAATTATATTTGCTTTTATATATATATATATATATATATATATGCACACACACTACCGGTCAAAAGATTTTTAATGTTTTTAAAAAAGCGTCTTCTGCTCACCAAGCCTGTATTTATTTGATACAAAGCACAGCAAAAAACAGTACAATTTTGATATATTTTTATTATTTAAAATAACTGTTTTCTCTTTGAATATCTTTTAAATTGTAATTTATTCCTGTGATTTCAAAGCAGAATTTTTAGCATCATTACACCAGTCACATGATCCTTCAGAAATCATTCGAATATTCTGATTTGCTGCTCAAATAAGATTTATTGGTAACACTTTACAATAAGGTTCATTAGTTAACATTAGTTAACCACATTAGTTAACATGAACTAATAATGAACTGCACTTAAACAGCATTTATTAATCTTAATGTTAATTTCAACATTTACTAATACATTATTAAAATCTTGTTAACATTAGTTAATGCAGTGTGAACTAACATGAACAAACAATGAACAACTGTATTTCCGTTAACTAACGTTAATGAAGATTAGTAAAAACAGTAACTAATGTATTGCTCATGGTTAGTTCATGTTAGTTAATACATTAACTAATGCTTAACTAATGAACCTTATTGTAAAGTGTTACCGATTTATTAGTATTATTATGATGTTGAAAACAGTAGAATTTTTTCAGGTTTCTTTGATGAATAGAAAGTTCAAAAAGTTTAAAAAAACAGCATTTATCTGAAACATTACAAATGCCTTTATCATCACTTTTGATCAATTTAAATCATCCTTGCTAAATGAAAGTAGTACTGTCCATTTATTTCAGATAAATGCTGATCTTTAGATCTTTCTATTCATCAAAAAATCCTACAAAACATAAAATTATTATATATTTAAATAAACGTATAGACAATTTTATACATTTTATATTATACAATTTAATATAAAACTATAATATAAAAAAGTATATATATTTTTGTAATATATTATCTTCTAAACAGACACAACATTATGCGTTTTGCATTTATAAGTCTAAAAATATATATAATTTAAAAATATATATATTTATATATTTTTTGTGCAAGTTGAGTATTATAATATAATGTAATATATTACAATATAATATAATGTGACCCTGGACCACAAAACCAGTCATAAGGGTAAATATTTGAAAATCTAGAATCTGAGCGTGCAAAAAAATCAAAATACTGAAAGAAAAAAAAAAGTGGTTCAAATTAAGTTTTTAGCAATGCAAATTACAAATCATACATTAAGTTTTGATATACTTACAGTAGGTAATTTACAAAATGTCTTTATGGAATTTGATCTTTACTAATATCCTAATAATTTTTGGCATTAAAAAGAAAAATCGATCATTTTGACAATTTAATATGCAGTGTGGTGAAATCATTAAAGAATTGCATCATCTTATTATAAGCAACAGTTATCATTCACTTAGAATCACAATACCATTTAATTATAGTAAGGGCAGGTATTTAAATCTCTTGCATAATAAATCACTCTTGCATGTATCTTTAGATGAATCAGATCGCTTTGCACTAAAATTTTATTTGAGAATTTGTTACTTTGACACTTGACATGAGCTGTTTTTTCCTAGAATAATGTATCTCTGTTAAAAATGATTATTTTCCATCATGCATCATTTCAGGTCTGAACATAATAGAGCCCACCAGGAGCCCCGAGGTTCCCCCCAGAACCAACAGCAGCTCTGTGGCCGTTGCGATTCTTGTGCCTTTCTTCGCCCTGATTTTTGCAGGCTTTGGGTTTTATCTCTATAAACAGAGGTGGGTGGGATCTCATCAGTGAAATTACTGATGAAAAAGATTAGAAAAATCTGACTCTTCTTCTTATTTGATCGCAGGAAGTCTGATAAAGCGGAGTACAGCGGCTGCTCAGTGCATGAGAACAACAACGGTCAGGCTACATTCGAGAATCCCATGTACAACACCAATTCCAAATCCATCGAGGGAAAGGTCGTCCGCTTCGATCCCAATCTCAATACGGTTTGCACAATGGTTTGAGGGTCTGAAATGTCACTTTTTGCGTTGGTATACTACTTGTTTTAGTCGAAGCAACTTTCAAGCACAGTTTGGTGTGCAGTTACTCACACAGCGGCTCAAAGCTGTGCGCGGACTTGCAGGAAAACGTCACGTTCTTCACCGTTCCGAGTGGAGAATTATATACTATCTACATCTCACTCTGGGAGTGTTGATTTTGTATTTAAAAGAAAACAACAAAAAAGTTCTGTGTCCTTTTTTTAATGTGAGATTCATATGGAGCAAATTATTTTAAGCCATTCCAAGGACGTTCACACATACAGCGATTTTGAGAAGTTGAGAAACGTTTTACTTTATGCAAGTCAACATGATACTGTGACTACCGGCAGAAGCGAAGACGTTTGATGTGATGACGTGATCCGTCTCTTGTCAGATAATGTAGACAACATGGTGAAAGCTAATGTTCTGTATGATTTCTCAGCTCGAAAAAATGATGCATGGAGAACCTTGTCAGAAATCATGCGCGTTTAAAGCCCATTCATGCATCGATAATCGTTCATTTACTTCATGATATGATGCTTAAGTGCTGCTGCGATTTATATTCAGACTTTTTCCTCTGCAGAATGCTCATTTGTACCGGCAAGAAAGCTGATTCTTTGTCAAACGAGCTTATTTTTACTGACAGCGCATCTCAGCGTGAGGAACAGGCTGTATGTGTGAACGGCCCTTCAGACCGTGCGCATCGTCTCATCAACGCAGTGCGCTTAAACCTACTAACCTCCTTCAGATCCAAGTCGCTTAAGGAACATGAGCGTTCCTGTTGGATGATGCTCACCATTCAAGCGTAAACTTGTTTTTAAAGAGGATTGATTGCTATTACAAATTGTTTTCACCATTGGCTGTTTTTAAGAATTAGCTCACCTGAAAATGAACATTTGCTGAATGTGTGCTCACCCTCAGGCCACCCAAGATGTAGATGAGCTTGTTTCTACCGCAGAACAGATTTGGAGAAATGTAGCATTACATCATTTGCTCAGCAATGGATCCTCTGCAGTAAATAAGTGTGATCAGAATGAGAGATAAAAAAAACATCACAATAATCCACACCACTCCAGTCCATGAAAGTCTTGTGAAGCAAAAAGCTGCGTGTTTGTACGAAAAGCCATCAAGATGTTTTTAGGAGTTCAAAAACTGATTGTGCAGACCAAACCGTAAGTTATAGAGACTTGAAACTTGGAGGGATGGAAGTACTCAGACCACCGACAATGTCACCAAAGCTTGGTTCAATCGGTCTGACAGGTGCTACAGAGATCAAAAGTACAATATCACTAATAACTTCTAAGCCGTTAGTAACAGGCTCAAGTGTCTTACATTCAGGTATGTTGGATTTTTTTAGCAGAAAGATTCTTTGGAGAGTAAATATCAATAATTATCAAAAAAAAAAAATTCTCACCAAATATGTTCTAAAGAGGCAAGGCCACTTTTAGTAAAATGCCTATAGACGTTTTTCCTGAACACGGAAGTAAGTCCGACTCTTAACTGAAAGAATGCTTTGCATTTCCGGTCTGCATTGTTTCTAGTCAAATTAGGGTATATTCCGAGCTAATAAACTAATGTTAAACCTATTAAAATGTTTTTAAAAAGCACATGGCTCCATAGCGCCATCACTTGGCAATGTCGCAATGACCGTCATTTGTCAGTGCCTCACTTTAATGAGTGTGTAGATGGCACGAAGCAGCGGACGTTAGCTACATTAAAAACAGATGGACGCTATTTGAATGGGTTCCTATGGAAACCGGAACAGAAAAGCATTCAATCTGACGTTAGAATTCGTAATGGCGGCGCTCATCGTTTACTCAGGAAAAAGGTCTATAACTCCTGAGCAGAATGAGATATCTTCGCCAAACTCAGAACACTTAGGCCATGTCCACACTAAAATGTTTTCGTTTGAAAACGCATCTTTTTCTCTCCGTTTTGGCCTTCCGTCCACACTTAGACGGCGTTTTTGTCAAGGAAAATAGAGCTTTTTGAAAACGCTCTCCAAAGTGGATAAATTTGAAAACGCCGTTTTCGCCTTGTAGTGTGGACTGTGAAAACGGAGGCTTTTGAAAACGATGACGCATATTTAGTCATGTGACGCATATTGTACCAATAGATATCTATGTTTACAGCAGTAATTAAAGAGATTAACCTTGTACACTCTTCAAATTACAGTCCTAAAATGATGGCAAAAAATTTACTCACAGTTGCTGTCCTGCAAAACATGACGCTCAACTGCTTTTCAGATAAAATATGAGTGAGCGCGACATAGACGCGTCAGTGAACGATGAGATATTTCCGTAAATGATCCCGGCAGAAGAATTGTGTGAAAACTTATTACCTCTGTATAATTTTGAAGGCTTTACGCATGCGCAGTAAGGCGAATTTGACATTTTCCTACGTTTCAGTGTGGACGAGAATTTTTTGGAAAACGCTTGGAAACGCTAGTGTGGACGGAGAGCGAACTCCGTTTTCAAATGTATCCGGATTAATGTAGACCAGGGATCACCAAACTCGGTCCTGGAGGGCCGGTGTCCTGCAGAGTTTAGCTCCAACTTGCCTCAATACACCTGCCTGGAAGTTTGAAGTATACATATTAAAACCTTGATTAGCTGGTTCAGGTGTGTTTGATTAGGGTTGGAGCTAAAATCTGTAGGACACCGGCCCTCCAGGACCGAGTGTGGTGACCCTTGATGTAGACGTAGCCTTATGTAAGAGCTCAATCTGAGGCCACAGGACAAAAATCGTGAAGCTTGGCCACTTGGTGGCACTGTAAGAGGGAAAAAACATAAAAATGGCTATACCTACACGACCATTTGTCATAGACCATTAGTCGTAGAGACTTGAAACTTGAAGGGATGGTAGTACTCACACCATCAACAACATCACCAAGGCTCGCCCCAGTTGACCTAACAGGGTCGCTACAGTGATCAAAAGTACAAAATCGCTTATAACTCCTAAACCGTCGATCGTAGACTGACGGTTTTTCATCTCATTAGAAATCAGTGCAGAAGAATTCTCTGGAGAGCAAATATCAGTAATTATCATAAAAAGGTTCAGTCGCAAAGGGACGCCAAATGAAAGGGCCAAGGCCACTTTTAGTAAAATGCCTATAACTCCTGAATGCAAAGAGATATCTTTGCCAAACATTTGGTGGCCATACGAGGGTGGCTATACCTACACAACCATTTGTCCTATCAACATAAAAATCGCTGATCACGCTCTTGGTCCAAAGTGCTACAAGTGGCTATAAGGACATTTGCGGATCTCAAAAAACATGGCTGCCATTGGCTGATGAAGTTTAGACAAGGTTAAATGAGACCGATCGGAACGTAACTTGGAGGGCCTGTTTGACTCGCAGCTCAAAAGGCCTGTGAAAAATTTGAAAGAAATCAGCCACTGAGGGGGTATCACCACATTTTACAAGGGCGTGAACGTACATTGCGTGGTTTTTCACACATACATGCGATATTCATATCATATGATAGAACTCCTCATTCCAGACAACTGCCTCTAAAACTACTGCTGTCAGTCCTTTGTTAAATAATTGAGAGGATAAAACCTAATTTTCCCTTTGGGTAGCTAAAACAGGTCATTTAGAAAAGGGGCCTGCCCAAATTTACTCAAAATCCTATAAAGCCTGCGACAGGCGAATCTAAACAAGCATGAAATATTTTCAGGAGATTGGATCTCTATATCTGGCGCTATAACAATCATAAATAAAAAAAAAGAAAACCAATATTACACTGCATCAATATTACAATATTACACAAATTACATTGATTTGCCAATATCATTGATTTAGGTGGTTACAGGCTTGCTAAATAATTTTTTTCTTATATTTTAACTTGCTTCTGACTAAAATGTGAGTCCGTTTGGTTACAATACTGCATTCTCCAGTGCCATCTTGCCTGAATCTGGTGAAAAATAAGCACAAATATGTCAGTGGATATTGATGAGAGAGAACTTGTGGCACTTATATTTTGCCAAGGAATGATGGTTTAAAGTTTAAACACCTTAATGATGGATTTGTTTCTTACAAACACATAGCTTTTCACTTCACAAGACATTAATTGATTGACTGGAGTCTTACTTGTGGATTATTGTGATGTTTTTATCAGCCGATTTGGACACCCATTGGGTGAGCATGTGATGTAACGCTAAATTCCTCCAATTCCTGTTTCGATGAAGAAACAAACTCATCTACATCTTGGATGGCCGGAGGGTGAATACATTTTCATCAAATTTTCTTTTTTGGCTGAACTATTCCTTCAAAGGTGAAGTCTGTCATTTTTTCAACATTGAAATGCTTTCTAACTGTGAGTAAGCCATTCGTAGGTTGACTTCCTGAAGAGTGTTACACTGTGGCTTTGTGGTGCTTTTCACAATAATCTTTTTGATCAAGCATCCAAACACCAACTTCTGAATCCAACGGCGGTGGGAAGGCGTTTTGAAGGGCAGTTCAGACAGAAACACATTCTAGCGTTAAAAGCTGTGTAAACTAAACAGAAAACAAGTTTATAGGTGCTTTACCAACCATACACAACACTCAACTTGTTAAAATGTACTGTAAATATCATCCGAGTGGTCCATTGTTTCAAAACAGATATCTTCAGTGCATCTTAAAGGTTAAAGTAGAAGCCAAAGGCATTAATTTAGCATTTGCATAATCAACAATTAAAAAGAACACAGAAATCAAACTAGTTTTTGAAATGGGTCTTAAATATTTTAAGTAGTTTGTTTTCAATTTTATTAACTTGAAGTGCATTGTAAAAAATGTTTTTTTTTTTTTTGAAGTTGTAAATAGGTCAGTTTCTACTGAAATTTCATGTTTAATTTGGGGTGTTGCTTGTGATTTCTGATTGAAAATCGTTTTAGAGCAAATTCTACTCAGCATTATTTCAGTGTATGGTTTTGGCAATGAAAATAGCCAGAGCTGGCACGGTGTTAGAAAAACTAACAAAAAATGTGCAAATGGAAACGCAAGAATGTGTCTTGAATGAACATGACCCATAAAAAATGGGAAAAAGTCAAGATTTGTTCAATTTCACTTAGTGACAGAAATTGCACACTTCACCTTTAAGGGAAAAAACTTTAAGTAAGATCTGACTGAGTTATTCTCCATATTTTTTTTAGATTTATTAATATTGAACTCACTTTAGGATCACATCTGACTGGCTATTAGCAGATTTCCTGCATCAAAACGCTCTTGTTTCATAACTCATAATAGTGCCTTGTATAATATTTCACTGGTGTTTTGGAGGACGATGGGTTAGATTTTCTTTGTTTATTTATTTATCAACTACAGCTAGTAATGGTTTAATTGTTCTACAAAAAGTCACTTTTGCACATACCTGCCAAATATAATCAGATATAGCATCAGTGCTATGTTTGAGTTCTTTGTGCCGCTGCCCATAATGTCTTTTCATCAACAACAGTTTGTATATTTATACAGATGTTTTGGTTCTTCAGCGGGTAAGTGTTGAGCGGCATCGTCGTGCTGTGTTTGGCTCTCACTATTCCTATTAGTGACACGAAATATCGAACACTGTCAAAGGTTTAGGATTGCTTTTAGACACTGGCTCCTTCAGATGGGTCCATCACCCTTGTAAATGCATTCATATCAAATGTACAGATATTTAAACTTTTTTGAAAAGAGTTATATTTTTGTGAGAAATTTGTAAAATAAAAAGGTTATGTAAATATCCATTTGTAAATGCCATTTACAAATAAAAAGTAATTTGCTTTTCTACATTTGCGGGATTATTTCTTGAAATATCAACAGCTGTGTTTGTGTAATGAATGTAGAGGACTGACTACATAAAATGATACATTTTTTAATTGGTTGCATCCCAAATTGCATACTCCCTTTCCGTTTTAAAAGTAAAAAAAATATAACTTTTACCACTAGATGGCTGGAGAGCACTACTACTTTTTAATTGCTATTTGAACAATAAGATATCTTTTCACAAGTTTTTTCAGTTGAGTTCATGTCTACATATTCTGAAATCACAATTATAACAATAAAATATACTTTTTTGTCAAAGTTAAGCATTTTTTGTACTGAAACAAAATCAGTTCTATTACATATTGAGTAGCAGTACACGGCATGAACATAAGAATGCAACAACAGCAAAAAAAAAAAAAAAAATTTATTTGACAAATTATAAGAGAGCAGTTTTTATGGTCTCCAAATGTAGTCCTGTGTGTTTCATAATATGTAGATATAAAAAAACTTGTGAAAAAGTATCTTTTAGGTGGTCAAATAGCAAATAGTGGATCTCTGCAGCCACCTACTGGTAAAAGTTTTTTTTTTTTTTTTTTTTTTTTTTTTTAACTAAAGCAACACTAAGTAACTTTTCCCTCAACGCTCCCTCTACAGGTTGGAAGCGGAATTGTCCATTACCGCTGTCGTAAATAATTTAGCCTACCGTAGCGTCACATGCACGTTATTTGTTTGGAGGCTATCCAGGACCGGCTTTGGAAATAAAGATGTCCAGTGACAAGGTAGATATGTTGTATGGCTTTATGAAAGTATAAAAACGAAATAAAACATAATAATGACATTGTTTGCTATTTATTTTTGTGTGAAACTGACATAATTTTGAAACGGTCTAGCAATAGCCAGATAGGTTTACACAAGGAAAAAAAAAAGTATTGCCTAACAGTTTAGTATGTAATAGCCATTTGCATTGTCTGGGAAAATCTTGAGAATGTTATTGTAAAATGTTATTGTTTTTTTTTTTTTGCTGACTAAAGTTCTAAATTACGATTCATGCCTACAAGTATTTGACCTTCATACAGTTACCGTAATACGTTCGTAATTTAGTTTTCCAGTCAAATGTCCTCCATTGCCAAAAATCAACTTACAACTTCACTAACTTAAGCATGCTAGCAAACAAAAATGCTAAACACAAACTAAGAATGAACAACTTTGGAAACGATCGAACATTTGGGGTGATTTTGGCAGTTATTGTCATCCTTCACTGCATTCAACTCAGAACATCAGTGGTAGAAAACGCCGTATAAACACAAACTTACGTGCTTAGCAAAATATTAGCACAATAGCTAATGCCTTAGCTAACATGAGCCAATCGATATAAAACAATCTACAATGCATCTACACAGTCATGTCGAAAATTGTTCAAGCTACCTGCTGCTAGGTATCTTCCATTTACATGTACCTGCCGAGTATGCTCCACCCAGAGAGCCTTGCAGGATGCTACACCTACCGGCTTTTGTGAAGCCTGCCGTAAAGCAAGTCGCATTTGTAGTCTCATTTGAACTACAAAACCGCGACCCGACGACTCAAACTTACATAGTGCTGTTATGGCTGATAGAGGGTTGCAAAGCGAATACGAAAGTGCCGTTTCACCCTGTTATGAGTTGATGAACCACTGACATGAGTTCGGAAACATTATTTTAAGGTAAAAAAAAACTACTTAGTGTTGCTTTAAAACTGGATTTTCCAAAAGATGGGCAAAAATCTTACACCAAACCATGTGAAATTATCCATGTTATACCCATGAATGAAAGTTAGACGTGGGTTTTTTATAAAGTGAATTTTACAAAACTGTTTTTGTATAAAAACCTATAAAAAATATGTATTTATTAATTTGTATATGTTAAAAAATGTCCTAAATCCTCCAAAAACTGCACACATGAGGAGGAAAACATTTATAAACAGGAAAATAACATTTGCTTTGTTTTGTTAACTATAATTTTTTACAAAATTGCATTTTGACAATTGCAAGACCACGGAACTCTCATACCATCTGGACAAAGGGAACATTTTTTTTTTTTTTAGCAAACATCATTCGGGGTCCAGAAATACCCCGAGGTCCGCGTAAGGGTTAAATGACATAGGAATTCACTAAATTCAATTCTGCAAAAAAAAAACATAGACACATTACATAATTTTACTAATTTTGTCCATTTTTATTAATGTTTATGAAAGTCTCACCAAAGCTGCATTTAATTAATCAAAAATAAACTAAAAAATAGCAGTAATACTGTAAAATATTATTGCCAATTAAAACAAGACAAACTTTAAGTTGGCTTGAGAAAGCCTGGTCAGAAAGTGTGAACAAGTTTCAAAGTGTTAGAAATGTTATGGTTTTCAGTCTGAAAAAAGATTTAAGTTTAAAGTAGTTTTAAAGCTTAAAGCTTGAATGTTTTGAAGGCAATACTGTCTGTCAGTCAGATGAACGGATGCACAAATGGATAGCATGTTGTTAGCATGTTTCTAACTTATTTAACATGTTATTGACATGATAGCATGTTGTTAGCATCATTAACATGCTGTTAGCATGATTAGCATGTTGTTAGCATGTTACTAACATGTAGCTAACATTATGAGAATGACGCTAACACGATGTTAGCATTACTAGCATGATTAACATGTTTTCAACATGTTTCTAGCCTGATTAGCATGTTACCAGCGTGTTGTTAGCATGATTAGCAAGTTACTAGCATGTTTAACATTTTGTTAACATGTTTTTAGCCTAATTAGCTTTTTGTTAGCATGTTGTTAGCTTGTTTTTAACATGATTACCATGTTACAAACATGTAGCTAGCATGATTAGAATGTGGGTAGCATGATGTTAGCATTACCAGCATGATTGGCAAGTTTCTAGCCTGATTAGCATGTTACCAGTGTGTAGCTAACATGTTTTAGAATGCCGTTAGCATGATTAGCAAGTTACTAGCATGATTAACATGTTGTTAGCATGTTACTAACATGTAGCTAACATTATGAGAATGTCGCTAACACGATGTTAGCATTACTAGCATGATTAACATGTTTTTAACATGTTTCTAGCCTGATTAGCATGTTACCAGCGTGTTGTTAGCATGATTAGCAAGTTACTAGCATGTTTAACATTTTGTTAACATGTTTTTAGCCTAATTAGCTTTTTGTTAGCATGTTGTTAGCTTGTTTTTAACATGATTACCATGTTACGAACATGTAGCTAGCATGATTAGAATGTGGGTAGCATGTTGTTAGCATTACCAGCATGATTAGCAAGTTTCTAGCCTGATTAGCATGTTACCAGTGTGTAGCTAACATGTTTTAGAATGCCGTTAGCATGATTAGCAAGTTACTAGCATTATTAACATGTTGTTAAACATGATTCTAACCTAATTAGCATGTTGTTAGCTTGTTCCTAGCATGATTACCATGTTACTAACATGTAGCTAGCATGATTAGAATGTCGTTAGCATTACTAACATTATTAGCAAGTTACTAGCGTGATTAACTTGTTAACATGTTTTTAGCCTGATTAGCTTGTAGTTAGCATGTTTCTAACCTAATTAGCTTGTAGTTAGCTTGTTTTTAACATGATTAGCATGTTCCTAGCATGATTACCATGTTACTAACATGTAGCTAGCATTATTAGAATGCCGCTAACATGTTGTTAGCATTACTACCATTATTAGCAAGTTACTAACATGATTAACGTGTTGTTAACATGTTTCTAGCATGATTACCATGTTTTTAACATGATTAGCCTGTTAGTAGCATGTTGCTAGCATGATTAGAATGTTACTAACATGTTTCTAACCTAATTAGCATGTTGTTAGCATTACTAGCATTATTATCAAGTTTCTAGCCTGATTAGCATGTTACCAGTGTGTAGCTAACATGTTTTAGAATGCCGTTAGCATGATTAGCAAGTTACTAGCATGATTAACATGTTGTTAAACATGATTCTAACCTAATTAGCATGTTGTTAGCTTGTTCCTAGCATGATTACCATGTTACTAACATGTAGCTAGCATGATTAGAATGTCGTTAGCATTACTAACATTATTAGCAAGTTACTAGCGTGATTAACTTGTTAACATGTTTTTAGCCTGATTAGCTTGTAGTTAGCATGTTTCTAACCTAATTAGCATGTTGTTAGCTTGTTTTTAACATGATTAGCATGTTGTTAACATGTTCCTAGCGTTAATAACAAGTTACTAACATCATTAACATGTTGTTAACCTGTTTCTAGCCTGATTAGCATGTTACCAGTGAGTACCTAGCGTGATTAGAATGTCGTTAGCATGATTAGCAAGTTACTAGCATGATTAGCTTGTTGTTAACGTGTTTTTAACATGTTTCTAACCTAATTAGCATGTTGTTAGCATGTTTTTAACATGATTAGCATGTTCCTGGCATGATTACCATGTTACTAACATGTAGCTAGCATGATTAGAATGCCGTTAACATGTTGTTAGCATTACTACCATTATTAGCAAGTTACTAACATGATTAACATGTTGTTAACGTGTTTCTAGCATGATTACCATGTTTTTAACATGATTAGCCTGTTACTAACATGTTGCTAGCATGATTAGAATGTTACTAACATGTTTCTAACCTAATTAGCATGTTGTTAGCATTATTAGCAAGTTTCTAGCCTGGTTAGCATGTTACCAGTGTGTAGCTAACATGTTTTAGAATGCCGTTAGCATGATTAGCAAGTTACTAGCATGATTAACATGTTGTTAAACATGATTCTAACCTAATTAGCATGTTGTTAGCTTGTTCCTAGCATGATTACCATGTTACTAACATGTAGCTAGCATGATTAGAATGTTGTTAGCATTACTAACATTATTAGCAAGTTACTAGCGTGATTAACTTGTTAACATGTTTTTAGCCTGATTAGCTTGTAGTTAGCATGTTTCTAACATGTTTCTAACCTAATTAGCCTGTTGTTAGCTTGTTTTTAACATGATTAGCATGTTGTTAACATGTTCCTAGCATTAATAACAAGTTACTAACATCATTAACATGTTGTTAACCTGTTTCTAGCCTGATTAGCATGTTACCAGTGAGTACCTAGCGTGATTAGAATGCCGTTAGCATGATTAGCAAATTACTAGCATGATTAGCTTGTTGTTAACATGTTTTAACATGTTTGTAACCTAATTAGCATATTTTTAACATGATTAGCATGTTCTTAGCATGATTACCATGTTACTAACATGTAGCTAGCATGATTAGAATGCCGTTAACATGTTGTTAGCATTACTACCATTATTAGCAAGTTACTAACATGTTGTTAACATGTTTCTAGCATGATTACCATGTTTTTAACATGATTAGCCTGTTAGTAGCATGTTGCTAGCATGATTAGAATGTTGCTACCATGATGTTAGCATTAGTAGCCTGTTGTTAGCATTATTAACAAGCTACTAGCATGTTTCTAGCATGATGGTAACATGTTTCTAGCCTGATTAGCATGCCACTAACATGATTCTAGTTGCTAGACTTGGTTAGAATTTTTTTTACCTAAATAAGAAAATAAATATATTGACAAAGCACCAATGTTGAATTTACTAACTAATTACTCAGATGATAACAAAAGATGTTCTGCATATATTTGTTTTGTTTTTTATATTTACATTCATTAGCTATAAAGTTTAGTTACAATGAAATGAACTGTCTGTAAATGTTTCAATATATATATATATATATAAACGTATACTAATTAAGACTGTAGATGTTTTGATGTGTTTTAATTAGTAGTTTCTCTCAGATTAGGTTCATAGATTTAGCAGCAGCTTCAACCTCATTTTCCTTACTTTTGTCACACCTAGAATAGTTGAAAGTCAACCATCAAACCCTTTGCGCAGGAGGTTGTGGATAATATTAGCACAACATTAGTATGCAGGGGTGCAGCCTAGAACCTGTTTGTTACTTTTTTCTGTCATTTAGATCACGCTAATTCAAACCTTGCATGCTTTTCAGGATGGATAGTATCCAGATTGGGACGCCGGGTTAGTCCAGCATGATTGTGCGTGATGAATGATGTTTTCGTGCATCTAACAGTACTTGAAAGCTACATGCAACATGAAAGCGGAGGATCAAACAGGATCGTGGGACTTCTACACCGTGGAGCTTCAAACTGGATGTTGTTAGTTCCTTCCAGAATTGAGACGCGATCAATTATTGATGAGGAATGGCGATGGAGCGAGCGAGACAGGTTTACAGGCGGTGACGGGCATATAAACAAAGCTGGGGTTGATCAAATGGAGCGCCATACAACAGAGAAGCTGACAGGACAATTTGTCCAGTCGCTTGTAAATAAAACCCAGCGAATTAAAAGAGAATGAGTGCAAATTGAGGAAGAGAGCAGCAGTTCTCAGAGACAACAACACTGCTAAGGAATGAAACCTGAATGAAATGCATTGCCTTTGGTTTCACTTTGGCAGTGACGAACCAAAGCTCTGTGACCTATGCACTCACACCGTCAGTATTTAGGATTGACAAATGCATTTACTTTACTAGATGTTAGTCTCGAAAATGTCCTGAAGGCTTGAAATGTGCATTTGAAGTCAAGTCTGTTTGGTGACACTAAACGTAAACAATCCCTGGTGAAAAAACCTGCTAAAACCAGCCTAGGCTGGTTGGCTGGTTTTAGCTGGTCAACCAGCCTGGTTTTAGCTGGTCATAGCTGGGAGGCAGGCTGGTTTTAGAGGGGTTTTGGCCATTTTTCCAGCCTGGTCAGGCTGGTCTTAGCTGGTCAGGCTGGGAAGCCAGCTAAAACCAGCCATTTCCAGCTTAAACCAGCTAAGACCAGCCAACCAGCCTAGGCTGGTTTTAGCTGTTTTTTTCAGCAGGGATGCTACTGAAATCTGCATATTTTGCTGATTATTGCTGCTGAAAATGGTCAATTGTTGTCCTTTTTTGGCCTTTACTAATCAGTCGGACTGGGAAAAACATTTGGAGTACTATAGACTGCCAAAAGTTATAAAAGGAGAAGAGTGCAAAAGGCGTTTGTGGTTGGCCAAACTGAACCAGGATTTCCAGTTTGCTCTTATCACGTGTTGTCATTGAACAATTACTTAAAGGGGTCATCGGATGGCCATTTTTCACAAGTTCATATGATTCTTTAGGGTCTTAATGAAAAGTCTATAATATACTTTGGTTAAAAATTCACAATGGTAGTGTGATAAAACACCCTTTTACCTTGTCAGAATCAGCTCTGCAAAAAATCCACTCATTTTATTGCATGGTCCCTTTAAATGCAAATGAGCTCTGCTCGCCCTGCCCCTCTCTGATGTGGGAATATGAGCGGTAATGTTTAGTTTAGCCGCGTTTAGTTTGCCAACTAGCACATTATTAAGAAAGGCCATTTGCAAAGATGCATAAAAACCCTTACTCACTTCTGCCATGGGTGAAGCTGCATTAGGAACGATTCGCAGGAACATAGACGCATATGTAGATCAGGATTGGCGCTTTCCTTTAAAAAACGAAAGTAACATTAATCCTCTGCGTCTTCAGTGGCTCAGATGTCGAGAGTAAATGACTACTGCTATGTTCATTATTACATCCAACAACAGAACACCTCAATCGCTCAATCTGAGACATTCTTGTCTTCCTCTGCACCTGAGTCACACAATGGCGATCGGAGTCAGACTGTTTCAGCTCAGTGAGGGCGGGTCTAAGGTAAGGCGCTCATGTCAATCAACTATCATGGGAGTGGTCTTTGTCGGTGCGTGGGTGGATTTTTATCATTGTATGGTGGTTGTGTACACAAACTGCCAACACACATTAATGTTCAAACAACATGTAAAAGTGAGTTT
>NC_133369.1:7103856-7159575 GCF_049309525.1 Garra rufa | reverse complement strand
TACCTTCTTCCCTGGATCCCGCGCTGGCGAAGGCCGGCCGCGAGTCTGGTTCCGAGGAGTGTAAGTGCTGCTCAGAAGGAAACTCGAGGCCGAAGCCAGAGGTGAGAAATTTGCTCTTTTTGAGAAAAAGTGGGTACCGTCGACGAAAGCCGACGGCAGCATTGAAGTACACAGTGGCTCCCGGCCCTCCACCGGGAGCGGGGAGCGTAGATTGTTAGCATCCCCTAAGGAGCAGTCTCAATCACCTCTGGAGGCCCGCGTCAGGGACGTTTCGCAGTTTTCTTGCGGGTGTTTCGGGCCGATCCCTGTGCCGCGGGCGGCGCCACTCTCCTGCGGCTGGCTCTGCGCTTGCGGGCCCTTCTCGCCGACCTGGCGTCGTGGGCCTCCGCGGTGGGGCGAGCCGTAGATGTTGCGGCCGCAGGAGGGCGCCCTCGGCGACGTGCAGGCGGAGGCGGTGCCTCCGGCGGCGGGATGGAAGCATCGCGGCGGGGCAGGATGTGAAACGCCTCCGTCTGTCTCTGGGCTGCCGAGAACTGCTGGGCAAAGTCCTCGACAGAGTCGCCGAATAGGCCCCTCTGGGAGATGGGAGCGTCGAGAAAGCGTGCTTTGTCGGCATCTGCCATCTGGGCCAGAGAGAGCCACAGGTGTCGCTCCTGGACCACAGCCGTGGACATCACCTGACCAAGGGCCCGCGCCGCGACCTTCGTCGCACGAAGGGCGAAGTCGGTGGCAGCGCGGAGTTCCTGCATCGTACCTTGGTCGGGACCACCCTCGTGCAGCTGTTTCAACCCCTTGGCCTGGTAGACCTGCAGGGTTGCCATCGCATGCAGGGCCGAGGCGGCCTGGCCCGCAGCGTGAAAAGCGCGGCCCGCAAGGGCGGACGAGCGCCCACACGCCTTGGACGGGAGACGCGGCCGGCCCCGCCAGGTGGCAGCGCCACGCGGGCAAAGTTGCACCGCCATAGCGCGCTCGACCTGGGGAACCGACGCATACCCCCTGGCCGCCCCGCCATCAAGGGTGGCGAGGGGAGAGGAGCCGGGCAGCGGGCGAGATGAAAAGGGCGCCCGCCAGGTCTTAACCAGCTCCTCGTGCACCTCCGGGAAGAATGGCACCGGGGGAGGGCGAGGCGATGCCGCCGGAGCCGTCCCCAGGAACCAGTCGCCCAGCCGAGAAGGATCGGCCGAGGCCGATGGAGTAACCTCCAGGCCGATCCCCCTGGCGGCTCGGAGGAGCATAGCCGAGAGCTCGGAGTCTGCCTCCGACGGGGCAGCAACCGCGGAGGGGCGCCGCGCCGCCGGAAGAGCGTCCTCACCCCCTGACTCTCCCTCTGACGCAGCGTCAGACATCTCTTCCTCCTGAGGAGCGCCAGAGGAGACGCCCAGCCCGGCTGGCGGGGAGGCGTACTGCTTTGGCATCTCGACGGGGGTATGCTGGCGGGCGGAAGACCGCAGGGCTTTTGGAGCCGGCGGAACGTTCGGCACCGTGACTCGAAATTCCCCCTCGTGCCTCGCCACAGCGGCGGAAAAATTCCGCAGGCCGTGGGGCGCGAAGGGGGGCCTGCCCGCGAGCGAGCGGCGAGTCCTCAGCATTCCCATGGTCATGCTTTCGCAATGAATGCATGAACCATCCGTGAAAGCTGCCTCAGCATGTTCGATGCCCAGACATGTGAAGCAGCTTTCATGTCCGTCCAGTGAGGTGAGGAAACTGCCACACCCAGAAGCGCACGGCCGGAAAGCCATTCTGAAAAGAACGTCTTTACACAGCCGTGAGAAATTGCTCTTTTAGTCCCGGTCTGCCCAGGGAGGAAACCGCGGCACCACTGTGCACTCAATGGGGCTTGCTCGCTGGAACGCAGGAGGCTTTTATGGCCGTGAAAACGGCCGCCCGCGGGACCCCGCTGGCGGCGCCGAGAAATTCACTCTTTTAGTTTGTCTCTTTCAATCGGCGCACACCAGCAGAGAGAGCAGCAGGAACGTGAAGTTTTCCTTTTTCTTCAGGAGAGAAGGCTTGAGCATACCGGCTCTGAAAGCGAAAGTCTGTTTGAGTGATGCGCGCCGCCTTCTTATATACCCGCATGTGCGGGGGAGTGGCCGACGCGCACGTCCACTCGCCAATTTGCAATTGGCCTTTTTTATATAAGGCTCAGAGATGATCGGTCTCTCAGGCGAGATCCCAATGTAACGTCGAAGTGATTCGACTGAAGGGGTAACTGAGTGATATCATAAATAAATATACAGTATATATGCATAAATAAATAAATACAAATATTCATCAGATCACAGTATGAGTGATTTTATATCATTGTAACGCTTTCAAAATAGTTATTTTTGTGGAAATTTCAACAAAAATAATTTATATATTTAATAAATGGGTGATATGATCATAAATACATAAATAAATATTTAACATATCACAGTATGAGTGATTATATATCATGGGAATTGTATCACTATAGTTAATTTTACGAAAAACAAAACTTATTTATATATTCAATAACTGGGTGGTATGATCATAAATAAAGAAATATGTAAATAAAACAAATATTTATGAGATCACAGTATAAGTGATTTTATATCATGGTAAAGGTATCACATAGTTATTTTTACCGGAATTTCAGCAAAAGTAATGTATTTATTTAATAATATGTGGTATGATCATAAATAAATACATAAATATTTGTCAGATCACATTATGAATGATTTTTTTTTTTGAATGACCATGGTAATGGTATCACTATATTTTATTTGTTTATTTTTATTATTAGTAACAAACACATTTAATGCAAAAGACAATGAGAGACAATGCCCAGAAATAATTGCATATAAATTCACAGTTTAATAATCTGAATAACTGTTATCTAATATAGTTCATTATTTAACTGTAGGCTCCACAGTTATCAAGGAATTTAGCAACTTGGATGACATAAAAGGCATTTTATTGGCTTTTTTACAACTTGGATTACAGTTTTAGAGTCTGTAGTACCTCATATTGCTTTATAACATTGTTGATGTCTATGTTAAAGTACAGAATGAGCTCTCTATCGTTTTCTGCTCCGAGGTCATTCACAGTGCGATCCTTGAAAAAGAGTTAGAGGTGTTAATTGCGCCGAACGCACAGTGTAAATGGCTTCATAACCCCTTCTGACACATTAAGTCTTCTCATTGCAGTTCCTGACGACGTGTTCGCGCCCACGTACGTGTGGAAAGGTTCGTTTGAGTACAAAGGAGTGAAGCAGCCGATGACTTTGACAATCACTAGCTTTAACGCGACTACGGGGAAAGTCAATGTGACTTTAACTAACAGGCACTCAGAACTGCTGTTGTCAGGTAAGAAGCCACACAGTACAGCTCATGTCATAAACACTTCTATCAGCGCATAAACCTGCTGTAAGCAAACCTCTGTGTAATCTCACCTGTTAGAACAGATGTCGGGAAAAATGTCACTTACTGTACTGTTTGTACAAGATGTGCTTTTAATGCTCGGGCTTTTCTTAAAGACTGTAAGAGCCACTGTACAAGTACAAGTATGGAAAAGTAAATATGCATTAGAGAAAAAAAAAAGTATGACCAAAGCTTTTCAAAATACAACATCAACTTTTCAAGACTTTGTAATGTTTTTGAAACTCTTTTGCTCACCAAAGCTGTGTTTATTTGATCAAAAATACAGTAAAAACTGAAAAATTATGAAATATTTTTACAATTTAAAACAGCTGTGCTGTGTTTGAGTATATATTTAATTTTAATTTATTTCTGGGATGCAACGCTGAATTTTCAGCATCATTACTCCAGTCTTCAGTGTCACATGATCCTTCAGAAATCATTCTAATATGCTGATTTGCTACTCTAGAAACTATTTTATTATCACTGTTGAAAAAACTGTTTTTGTAATGTATAGAAAATACGAAAAACAGATTTTAATTGAAATAGAAGGTTTTTTGTGACATATAAATGACTAAAGTTTCATTTTTGAATTTTACGTCAATTTTATGTCCTTGCTGAAACTCTTGCTCACCAAAGCTGGTTTTATTTGATCAAAAATACTGTAAAAACAGAAAAATTATGAAATATTTTTACAATTTAAAACAGCTGTGCTGTGTTTGAGTATATATTTAATTTTAATTTATTTCTGGGATGCAACGCTGAATTTTCAGCATCATTACTCCAGTCTTCAGTGTCACATGATCCTTCAGAAATCATTCTAATATGCTGATTTGCTACTCTAGAAACAATTTTATTATCACTGTTGAAAAAACAGTTTTTGTAATGTATAGAAAATACAAAGAACAGATTTTAATTGAAATAGAAGGTTTTTTTTGTGACATATAAATGACTAAAGTGTCATTTTTGAATTTTACGTCAATTTTATGTCCTTGCTGAAACTCTTGCTCACCAAAGCTGGTTTTATTTGATCAAAAATACTGTAAAAACAGAAAAATTATGAAATATTTTTAATTTTAATTTAAAATTTCAGCATTATTACTCCAGTCTTCAGTGTCACATGATCCTTCAGAAATCATTCTGATTTGCTGCTTTAAAAACATTTTTATTATCAATGTTGAAAAAAGGTTTTTTTAATTAATAGAAAATTGAAAGAACAAAATGTAATTGAAATAGATGTTCTTTGTGACATATAAGTGTCTTAAGTGTCACTTTTAATCAATTTTATGTGTCCTTGCTGAAACTTTTTTGCTCACCAAAGCTGCATTTATTTGATCACAAATACAGTGAAAACTGAAAAAATATGAAATATTTTTACAATTTAAAAGAGCTTTGTTTTGAAATATATATTCAAATGTAATTTATTCTTGTGATCAAATCTGCATCTTCAACATTATTACTCCAGTCTTCAGTGTCACATGATCCTTCAGAAACAGAAACATTTTTATTATCACTTATTACAAAAATACAGTAAAAACAGAAAATATTCTGAAATATTTTACAATTTACAATTTAAAATTTAAAAGAGCTGTTTTGGAATATATATTAAAATGTAATTTATTCTTGTGATAAAAGCTGCATTTTCAGCATCATTTCTTTTGAATTGTATTGCTGTGGTAACATGGAAAAAAATAAATTTCAACCACTGATTCTTCGGCAATGAAAACAACAGAACACAGCGTCTTCTTGACATGATATAAACACACTAACCAGCTGAAGTGTTTGTGGATATTATGCTAATATGTTACCCAATGACTTAGATCGGTAACAGGCAGAAGATTCGAAAATATGGCGAACTGTTAAGGCGAATCTGAGTTTACTCCTTCTTTTGAGACCTTCCTATCTTTATATACAGTCGAATGTATCTTTTGATTAACAACTTTGCAGACATTGATGGATAGCTACGTTACAAACTTCTAAAAAAGATATTTTCGAAACCTGCACTTTAATTTGTTTTCCTTTTTCATTTAGAACTTGGATGCAAACCAAAATATTAGATTGTTCTTAACAAAACAGCTTCATGTTATGAAACACTTGAGCTGAAACTGTGAAACTAATATTATAAAGCAGATACTTCAGACTTCTAATTGGATGAGCCACATTCAAAGCCGTTTTAAAGTAGCCGGTGTTTACGCACCTGTGACCACGTATTAGTTGAATTTTATATTATTGTAAATATTAATCCTAGTACATTTGCATTAATGACCAGGTGTGTTCAATAAAGCGCCACTACGAGCATGTAAATGCAACAGACGATATCTTTAATGTTTTGTGGTCTGACCGCAGGTGTTTACAAGAGTCGAGACGCTCGTCTGACTCTGCGGCTGTATCACAGGAGAGCTCTGGTGAAGAGCACCTACAGCAAGATCACTGAGGAGACCTTGATCATGGACGGCTTTGTAAGTGGACTGCAATACTAACTACAAGCTCCATGTTAGCTCAAATTGTGCAAGTTATTAGTGCACAGACTTGCTCAACCCCACAATTTTGTTCTTTATTAGTTGCATATACTATATGTTTAATCTAGAAACTTTTTTTGTCCAGGTAGTAAAAGAGCATAAATTTGCTCTCAGGTGCTGTGCCCTATTGTGCGAGTTCACAAAACTCATTTCCGGCTATTTTTAAACTTTGCAGTAGAAGAAAACATGTATTCAGAGAGCAATAGAGAGCAATACCCTGTAATATTACACGGAACATCTGCTCTATTCAGAATTGGAAAGAACATGATGTTCATCTGCGTGTTGTTGTTCTCCTCGAGGTCTCTGCTGACCATGAAGGAAACACGTACTTGTTTCAAGGCTTTATACAAGGTAGAGACTACGGCCCGTTTGGACTACAGAGACAAGGTATTCTACGTTTAAGTAATGGAATAAATTATATTTGCTTTTATTTATATATATATATATATATATATATATATATATATATATATATGCACACACACTACCAGTCAAAAGATTTTTTATGTTTTTAAAAAAGCGTCTTCTGCTCACCAAGCCTGTATTTATTTGATACAAAGCACAGCAAAAAACAGTACAATTTTGATATATTTTTATTATTTAAAATAACTGTTTTCTCTTTGAATATCTTTTAAATTGTAATTTATTCCTGTGATTTCAAAGCAGAATTTTTAGCATCATTACACCAGTCACATGATCCTTCAGAAATCATTCGAATATTCTGATTTGCTACTCAAATAAGATTTATTGGTAACACTTTACAATAAGGTTCATTAGTTAACATTAGTTAACCACATTAGTTAACATGAACTAATAATGAACTGCACTTAAACAGCATTTATTAATCTTAATGTTAATTTCAACATTTACTAATACATTATTAAAATCTTGTTAACATTAGTTAATGCAGCATGAACTAACATGAACAAACAATGAACAACTATATTTCCGTTAACTAACGTTAATGAAGATTAGTAAAAACAGTAACTAATGTATTGCTCATGGTTAGTTCATGTTAGTTAATACATTAACTAATGTTTAACTAATGAACCTTATTGTAAAGTGTTACCGATTTATTAGTATTATTATGATGTTGAAAACAGTAGAATTTTTTCAGGTTTCTTTGATGAATAGAAAGTTCAAAAAGTTAAAAAACAGCATTTATCTGAAGAATTACAAATGCCTTTATCATCACTTTTGATCAATTTAAATCATCCTTGCTAAATGAAAGTAGTACTTTCCATTTATTTCAGATAAATGCTGATCTTTAGATCTTTCTATTCATCAAAAAATCCTACAAAACATAAAATTATTATATATTTAAATAAACGTATAGACAATTTTATACATTTTATATTATACAATTTAATATAAAATTATAATATAAAAAAGTATATATATTTTTGTAATATATTATCTTCTAAACAGACACAACATTATGCGTTTTGCATTTATAAGTCTAAAAATATATATAATTTAAAAATATATATATTTATATATTTTTTGTGCAAGTTGAGTATTATAATATAATGTAATATGTTACAATACAATATAATGTGACCCTGGACCACAAAACCAGTCGTAAGGGTAAATATTTGAAAATCTAGAATCTGAGCGTGCAAAAAAATCAAAATACTGAAAAAAGAAAAAAAAAGTTGTTCAAATTAAGTTTTTAGCAATGCAAATTACAAATCATACATTAAGTTTTGATATACTTACAGTAGGTAATTTACAAAATGTCTTTATGGAATTTGATCTTTACTAATATCCTAATAATTTTTGGCATTAAAAAGAAAAATCGATCATTTTGACAATTTAATATGCAGTGTATGGTGAAATCATTAAAGAATTGCATCATCTTATTATAAGCAACAGTTATCATTCACTTAGAATCACAATACCATTTAATTATAGTAAGGGCAGGTATTTAAATCTCTTGCATAATAAATCACTCTTGCATGTATCTTTAGATGAATCAGATCGCTTTGCACTAAAATTTTATTTGAGAATTTGTTACTTTGACACTTGACATGAGCTGTTTTTTCCTAGAATAATGTATCTCTGTTAAAAATGATTATTTTCCATCATGCATCATTTCAGGTCTGAACATAATAGAGCCCACCAGGAGCCCCGAGGTTCCCCCCAGAACCAACAGCAGCTCTGTGGCCGTTGCGATTCTTGTGCCTTTCTTCGCCCTGATTTTTGCAGGCTTTGGGTTTTATCTCTATAAACAGAGGTGGGTGGAATCTCATCAGTGAAATTACTGATAAAAAAGATTAGAAAAATCTGACTCCTCTTCTTATTTGATCGCAGGAAGTCTGATAAAGCGGAGTACAGCGGCTGCTCAGTGCATGAGAACAACAACGGTCAGGCTACATTCGAGAATCCCATGTACAACACCAATTCCAAATCCATCGAGGGAAAGGTCGTCCGCTTTGATCCCAATCTCAATACGGTTTGCACAATGGTTTGAGGGTCTGAAATGTCACTTTTTGTGTTGGTATACTACTTGTTTTAGTCAAAGCAACTTTCAAGCACAGTTTGGTGTGCAGTTACTCACACAGCGGCTCAAAGCTGTGCGCGGACTTGCAGGAAAACGTCACGTTCTTCACCGTTCCGAGTGGAGAATTATGTACTATCTACATCTCACTCTGGGAGTGTTGATTTTGTATTTAAAAGAAAACAACAAAAAAGTTCTGTGTCCTTTTTTAATGTGAGATTCATATGGAGCAAATTATTTTAAGCCATTCCAAGGACGTTCACACATACAGCGATTTTGAGAAGTTGAGAAACGTTTTACTTTATGCAAGTCAACATGATACTGTGACTACCGGCAGAAGCGAAGACGTTTGATGTGATGACGTGATCCGTCTCTTGTCAGATAATGTAGACAACATGGTGAAAGCTAATGTTCTGTATGATTTCTCAGCTCGAAAAAATGATGCATGGAGAACCTTGTCAGAAATCATGAGCGTTTAAAGCCCATTCATGCATCGATAATCGTTCATTTACTTCATGATATGATGCTTAAGTGCTGCTGCGATTTATATTCAGACTTTTTCCTCTGCAGAATGCTCATTTGTACCGGCAAGAAAGCTGATTCTTTGTCAAACAAGCTTATTTTTACTGACAGCGCATCTCAGCGTGAGGAACAGGCTGTATGTGTGAACGGCCCTTCAGACCATGCGCATCGTCTCATCAACGCAGTGCGCTTAAACCTACTAACCTCCTTCAGATCCAAGTCGCTTAAGGAACATGAGCGTTCCTGTTGGATGATGCTCACCATTCAAGCGTAAACTTGTTTTTAAAGAGGATTGATTGCTATTACAAATTGTTTTCACCATTGGCTGTTTTTAAGAATTAGCTCACCTGAAAATGAACATTTGCTGAATGTGTGCTCACCCTCAGGCCACCCAAGATGTAGATGAGCTTGTTTCTACAGCAGAACAGATTTGGAGAAATGTAGCATTACATCATTTGCTCAGCAATGGATCCTCTGCAGTAAATAAGTGTGATCAGAATGAGAGATAAAAAAACATCACAATAATCCACACCACTCCAGTCCATGAAAGTCTTGTGAAGCAAAAAGCTGCGTGTTTGTACGAAAAGCCATCAAGATGTTTTAGGAGTTCAAAAACTGATCGTGCAGACCAAACCGTAAGTCATAGAGACTTGAAACTTGGAGGGATGGAAGTACTCAGACCACCGACAATGTCACCAAAGCTTGGTTCAATCGGTCTGACAGGTGCTACAGAGATCAAAAGTACAATATCACTCATAATTTCTAAGCCGTTAGTAACAGGCTCAAGTGTCTTACATTCAGGTATGTTGGATTTTTTAGCAGAAAGATTCTTTGGAGAGTAAATATCAATAATTATCAAAAAAAAAAAAAAAAGTTCTCACCAAATATGTTCTAAAGAGGCAAGGCCACTTTTAGTAAAATGCCTATAGACGTTTTTCCTGAACACGGAAGTAAGTCCGACTCTTAACTGAAAGAATGCTTTGCATTTCCGGTCTGCATTGTTTCTAGTCAAATTAGGGTATATTCCGAGCTAATAAACTAATGTTAAACCTATTAAAATGTTTTTAAAAAGCACATGGCTCCATAGCGTCATCACTTGGCAATGTCGCAATGACCATCATTTGTCAGTGCCTCACTTTAATGAGTGTGTAGATGACACGAAGCAGCGGACGTTAGCTACATTAAAAACAGATGGACGCTATTTGAAAGGGTTCCTATGGAAACCGGAACAGAAAAGCATTCAATCTGACGTTAGAATTCCTAATGGCGGCGCTCATCGTTTACTCAGGAAAAAGGTCTATAACTCCTGAACAGACTGAGATATCTTTGCCAAACTCAGAACACTTAGGCCATGTCCACACTAATACGTTTTCGTTTGAAAACGCATCTTTTTCTCTCCGTTTTGGCCTTCCGTCCACACTGAGACGGCGTTTTTGTCAAGGAAAACGGAGCTTTTTGAAAACGCTCTCCAAAGTGGATAAATTTGAAAACGCCGTTTTCGCCTTGTAGTGTGGACTGTGAAAACGGAGGCTTTTGAAAACGATGACGCATATTTAGTCATGTGACGCATATTGTACCAATAGATATCTATGTTTACAGCAGTAATTAAAGAGATTTACCTTGTACACTCTTCAAATTACAGTCCTAAAATGATGGCAAAAAATTTACTCACAGTTGCTGTCCTGCAAAACATGACAACTGCTTTTCAGTTAAAATATGAGTGAGCGCGACATAGACGCGTCAGTGAACGATGAGATATTTCCGTAAATGATCCCGGCAGAAGAATTGTGTGAAAACTTATTACCTCTGTATAATTTTGAAGGCTTTACGCATGCGCAGTAAGGCGAATTTGACATTTTCCTACGTTTCAGTGTGGACGAGAATCTTTTGGAAAACGCTTGGAAACGCTAGTGTGGACGGAGAGCGTTTTAAAACGAAAACTCCGTTTTCAAATGTATCCGGATTAATGTAGACCAGGGATCACCAAACTCGGTCCTGGAGGGCCGGTGTCCTGCAGAGTTTAGCTCCAACTTGCCTCAATACACCTGCCTGGAAGTTTGAAGTATACATATTAAAACCTTGATTAGCTGGTTCAGGTGTGTTTGATTAGGGTTGGAGCTAAAATCTGTAGGACACCGGCCCTCCAGGACCGAGTGTGGTGACCCTTGATGTAGACGTAGCCTTATGTAAGAGCTCAATCTGAGGCCACAGGACAAAAATCGTGAAGCTTGGCCACTTGGTGGCACTGTAAGAGGGAAAAAACATAAAAATGGCTATACCTACACGACCATTTGTCATAGACCATTAGTCGTAGAGACTTGAAACTTGAAGGGATGGTAGTACTCACACCATCAACAACATCACCAAGGCTCGCCCCAGTTGACCTAACAGGGTCGCTACAGTGATCAAAAGTACAAAATCGCTTATAACTCCTAAACCGTCGATCCTAGACTGGCGGTTTTTCATCTCATTAGAAATCAGTGCAGAAGAATTCTCTGGAGAGCAAATATCAGTAATTATCATAAAAAGGTTCAGTCGCAAAGGGACGCCAAATGAAAGGGCCAAGGCCACTTTTAGTAAAATGCCTATAACTCCTGAATGCAAAGAGATATCTTTGCCAAACATTTGGTGGCCATACGAGGGTGGCTATACCTACACAACCATTTGTCCTATCAACATAAAAATCGCTGATCACGCTCTTGGTCCAAAGTGCTACAAGTGGCTATAAGGACATTTGCGGATCTCAAAAAACATGGCTGCCATTGCCATTAGACAAGGTTAAATGAGACCGATCGGAACGTACTGTAACTTGGAGGGCCTGTTTGACTCGCAGCTCAAAAGGCCTGTGAAAAATTTGAAAGAAATCAGCCACTGAGGGGTTATCACCACATTTTACAAGGGCGTGAACGTACATTGCGTGGTTTTTCACACATACATGCGATAGTCATATCATATGATAGAACTCCTCATTCCAGACAACTTTGCCTCTAAAACTACTGCTGTCAGTCCTTCGTTAAATAATTGAGAGGATAAAACCTCATTTTCCCTTTGGGTAGCTAAAACAGGTCATTTAGAAAAGGGGCCTGCCCAAATTTACTCAAAATCCTATAAAGCCTGCGACAGGCGAATCTAAACAAGCATGAAATGTTTTCAGGAGATTGGATCTCTATATCTGGCGCTATAACAATCATAAATAAAAAAGAAAAAGAAAACCAATATTACACTGCATCAATATTACAATATTACACAAATTACATTGATTTGCCAATATCATTGATTTAGGTGGTTACAGGCTTGCTAAATAATTTTTTTCTTATATTTTAACTTGCTTCTGACTAAAATGTGAGTCCGTTTGGTTACAATACTGCATTCTCCAGTGCCATCTTGCCTGAATCTGGTGAAAAATAAGCACAAATATGTCAGTGGATATTGATTAATTGATTGACTGGAGTCTTACTTGTGGATTATTGTGATGTTTTTATCAGCCGATTTGGACTTTAAATTCTGACAGCACCCATTGGGTGAGCATGTGATGTAACACTAAATTCCTCCAATTCCTGTTTCGATGAAGAAACAAACTCATCTACATCTTGGATGGCCGGAGGGTGAATACATTTTCATCAAATTTTCTTTTTTGGCTGAACTATTCCTTCAAAGGTGAAGTCTGTCGTTTTTTCAACATTGAAATGCTTTCTAACTGTGAGTAAGCCATTCGTAGGTTGACTTCCTGAAGAGTGTTACACTGTGGCTTTGTGGTGCTTTTCACAATAATCTTTTTGATCAAGCATCCAAACACCAACTTCTGAATCCAACGGCGGCGGGAAGGCGTTTTGAAGGGCAGTTCAGACAGAAACACATTCTAGCGTTAAAAGCTGTGTAAACTAAACAGAAAACAAGTTTATAGGTGCTTTACCAACCATACACAACACTCAACTTGTTAAAATGTACTGTAAATATCATCTGAGTGGTCCATTGTTTCAAAACAGATATCTTCAGTGCATCTTAAAGGTTAAAGTAGAAGCCAAAGGCATTAATTTAGCATTTGCATAATCAACAATTAAAAAGAACACGGAAATCAAACTAGTTTTTGAAATGGGTCTTAAATATTTTAAGTAGTTTGTTTTCAATTTTATTAACTTGAAGTGCATTGTAAAAAATGTTTTTTTGAAGTTGTAAATAGATCACTTTCTACTGAAATTTCATGTTTAATTTGGGGTGTTGCTTGTGATTTCTGATTGAAAATCGTTTTAGAGCAAATTCTACTCAGCATTATTTCAGTGTATGGTTTTGGCAATGAAAATAGCCAGAGCTGGCACGGTGTTAGAAAAACTAACAAAATATGTGCAGATGAAAACGCAAGAATGTGTCTTGTATGAACATGACCCATAAAAAATGGGAAAAAGTCAAGATTTGTTCAATTTCATTTAGTGACAGAAATTGCACACTTCACCTTTAAGGGAAAAAACTTTAAATAAGATCTGATTGAGTTATTCTCCATATTTTTTTTAGATTTATTAATATTGAACTCACTTTAGGATCACATCTGACTGGCTATTAGCAGATTTCCTGCATCAAAACGCTCTTGTTTCATAACTCATAATAGTGCCTTGTATAATATTTCACTGGTGTTTTGGAGGACGATGGGTTAGATTTTCTTTGTTTATTTATTTATCAACTACAGCTAGTAATGGTTTAATTGTTCTACAAAAAGTCACTTTTGCACATACCTGCCAAATATAATCAGATATAGCATCAGTGCTATGTTTGAGTTCTTTGTGCCGCTGCCCATAATGTCTTTTCATCAACAACAGTTTGTATATTTATACAGATGTTTTGGTTCTTCAGCGGGTAAGTGTTGAGCGGCATCGTCGTGCTGTGTTTGGCTCTCACTATTCCTATTAGTGACACGAAATATCGAACACTGTCAAAGGTTTAGGATTGCTTTTAGACACTGGCTCCTTCAGATGGGTCCATCACCCTTGTAAATGCATTCATATCAAATGTACAGATATTTAAACTTTTTTGAAAAGAGTTATATTTTTGTGAGAAATTTGTAAAATAAAAAGGTTATGTAAATATCCATTTGTAAATGCCATTTACAAATAAAAAGTAATTTGCTTTTCTACATTTGCGGGATTATTTCTTGAAATATCAACAGCTGTGTTTGTGTAATGAATGTAGAGGACTGACTACATAAAATGATACATTTTTTAATTGGTTGCATCCCAAATTGCATACTCCCTTTCCGTTTTAAAAGTAAAAAAAATATAACTTTTACCACTAGATGGCTGGAGAGCACTACTACTTTTTAATTGCTATTTGAACAATAAGATATCTTTTCACAAGTTTTTTCAGTTGAGTTCATGTCTACATATTCTGAAATCACAATTATAACAATAAAATATACTTTTTTGTCAAAGTTAAGCATTTTTTGTACTGAAACAAAATCAGTTCTATTACATATTGAGTAGCAGTACACGGCATGAACATAAGAATGCAACAACAGCAAAAAAAAAAATAAAAAATTTATTTGACAAATTATAAGAGAGCAGTTTTTATGGTCTCCAAATGTAGTCCTGTGTGTTTCATAATATGTAGATATAAAAAACTTGTGAAAAAGTATCTTTTAGGTGGTCAAATAGCAAATAGTGGATCTCTGCAGCCACCTACTGGTAAAAGTTTTTTTTTTTTTTTTTTTTTTTTTTAACTAAAGCAACACTAAGTAACTTTTCCCTCAACGCTCCCTCTACAGGTTGGAAGCGGAATTGTCCATTACCGCTGTCGTAAATAATTTAGCCTACCGTCGCGTCACATGCACGTTATTTGTTTGGAGGCTATCCAGGACCGGCTTTGGAAATAAAGATGTCCAGTGACAAGGTAGATATGTTGTATGGCTTTATGAAAGTATAAAAACGAAATAAAACATAATAATGACATTGTTTGCTATTTATTTTTGTGTGAAACTGACATAATTTTGAAACGGTCTAGCAATAGCCAGATAGGTTTACACAAGGAAAAAAAAAAGTATTGCCTAACAGTTTAGTATGTAATAGCCATTTGCATTGTCTGGGAAAATCTTGAGAATGTTATTGTAAAATGTTATTGTTTTTTTTTTTTGCTGACTAAAGTTCTAAATTAGGATTCATGCCTACAAGTATTTGACCTTCATACAGTTACCGTAATACGTTCGTAATTTAGTTTTCCAGTCAAATGTCCTCCATTGCCAAAAATCAACTTACAACTTCACTAACTTAAGCATGCTAGCAAACAAAAATGCTAAACACAAACTAAGAATGAACAACTTTGGAAACGATCGAACATTTGGGGTGATTTTGGCAGTTATTGTCATCCTTCACTGCATTCAACTCAGAACATCAGTGGTAGAAAACGCGGTATAAACACAAACTTACGTGCTTAGCAAAATATTAGCACAATAGCTAATGCCTTAGCTAACATGAGCCAATCGATATAAAACAATCTACAATGCATCTACACAGTCATGTCGAAAATTGTTCAAGCTACCTGCTGCTAGGTATCTTCCATTTACATGTACCTGCCGAGTATGCTCCACCCAGAGAGCCTTGCAGGATGCTACACCTACCGGCTTTTGTGAAGCCTGCCGTAAAGCAAGTCGCATTTGTAGTCTCATTTGAACTACAAAACCGCGACCCGACGACTCAAACTTACATAGTGCTGTTATGGCTGATAGAGGGTTGCAAAGCGAATACGAAAGTGCCGTTTCACCCTGTTATGAGTTGATGAACCACTGACATGAGTTCGGAAACGTTATTTTAAGGTAAAAAAAAACTACTTAGTGTTGCTTTAAAACTGGATTTTCCAAAAGATGGGCAAAAATCTTACACCAAACCATGTGAAATTATCCATGTTATACCCATGAATGAAAGTTAGACGTGGGTTTTTTATAAAGTGAATTTTACAAAACTGTTTTTGTATAAAAACCTATAAAAAATATGTATTTATTAATTTGTATATGTTAAAAAATGTCCTAAATCCTCCAAAAACTGCACACATGAGGAGGAAAACATTTATAAACAGGAAAATAACATTTGCTTTGTTTTGTTAACTATAATTTTTTACAAAATTGCATTTTGACAATTGCAAGACCACGGAACTCTCATACCATCTGGACAAAGGGAACATTTTTTTTTTTTTTAGCAAACATCATTCGGGGTCCAGAAATACCCCGAGGTCCGCGTAAGGGTTAAATGACATAGGAATTCACTAAATTCAATTCTGCAAAAAAAAAACATAGACACATTACATAATTTTACTAATTTTGTCCATTTTTATTAATGTTTATGAAAGTCTCACCAAAGCTGCATTTAATTAATCAAAAATAAACTAAAAAATAGCAGTAATACTGTAAAATATTATTGCCAATTAAAACAAGACAAACTTTAAGTTGGCTTGAGAAAGCCTGGTCAGAAAGTGTGAACAAGTTTCAAAGTGTTAGAAATGTTATGGTTTTCAGTCTGAAAAAAGATTTAAGTTTAAAGTAGTTTTAAAGCTTAAAGCTTGAATGTTTTGAAGGCAATACTGTCTGTCAGTCAGATGAACGGATGCACAAATGGATAGCATGTTGTTAGCATGTTTCTAACTTATTTAACATGTTATTGACATGATAGCATGTTGTTAGCATCATTAACATGCTGTTAGCATGATTAGCATGTTGTTAGCATGTTACTAACATGTAGCTAACATTATGAGAATGACGCTAACACGATGTTAGCATTACTAGCATGATTAACATGTTTTCAACATGTTTCTAGCCTGATTAGCATGTTACCAGCGTGTTGTTAGCATGATTAGCAAGTTACTAGCATGTTTAACATTTTGTTAACATGTTTTTAGCCTAATTAGCTTTTTGTTAGCATGTTGTTAGCTTGTTTTTAACATGATTACCATGTTACAAACATGTAGCTAGCATGATTAGAATGTGGGTAGCATGATGTTAGCATTACCAGCATGATTGGCAAGTTTCTAGCCTGATTAGCATGTTACCAGTGTGTAGCTAACATGTTTTAGAATGTCGTTAGCATGATTAGCAAGTTACTAGCATGATTAACATGTTGTTAGCATGTTACTAACATGTAGCTAACATTATGAGAATGTCGCTAACACGATGTTAGCATTACTAGCATGATTAACATGTTTTTAACATGTTTCTAGCCTGATTAGCATGTTACCAACGTGTTGTTAGCATGATTAGCAAGTTACTAGCATGTTTAACATTTTGTTAACATGTTTTTAGCCTAATTAGCTTTTTGTTAGCATGTTGTTAGCTTGTTTTTAACATGATTACCATGTTACGAACATGTAGCTAGCATGATTAGAATGTGGGTAGCATGTTGTTAGCATTACCAGCATGATTAGCAAGTTTCTAGCCTGATTAGCATGTTACCAGTGTGTAGCTAACATGTTTTAGAATGCCGTTAGCATGATTAGCAAGTTACTAGCATGATTAACATGTTGTTAAACATGATTCTAACCTAATTAACATGTTGTTAGCTTGTTCCTAGCATGATTACCATGTTACTAACATGTAGCTAGCATGATTAGAATGTCGTTAGCATTACTAACATTATTAGCAAGTTACTAGCGTGATTAACTTGTTAACATGTTTTTAGCCTGATTAGCTTGTAGTTAGCATGTTTCTAACCTAATTAGCTTGTTGTTAGCTTGTTTTTAACATGATTAGCATGTTCCTAGCATGATTACCATGTTACTAACATGTAGCTAGCATGATTAGAATGCCGCTAACATGTTGTTAGCATTACTACCATTATTAGCAAGTTACTAACATGATTAACGTGTTGTTAACATGTTTCTAGCATGATTACCATGTTTTTAACATGATTAGCCTGTTAGTAGCATGTTGCTAGCATGATTAGAATGTTACTAACATGTTTCTAACCTAATTAGCATGTTGTTAGCATTACTAGCATTATTATCAAGTTTCTAGCCTGATTAGCATGTTACCAGTGTGTAGCTAACATGTTTTAGAATGCCGTTAGCATGATTAGCAAGTTACTAGCATGATTAACATGTTGTTAAACATGATTCTAACCTAATTAGCATGTTGTTAGCTTGTTCCTAGCATGATTACCATGTTACTAACATGTAGCTAGCATGATTAGAATGTCGTTAGCATTACTAACATTATTAGCAAGTTACTAGCGTGATTAACTTGTTAACATGTTTTTAGCCTGATTAGCTTGTAGTTAGCATGTTTCTAACCTAATTAGCATGTTGTTAGCTTGTTTTTAACATGATTAGCATGTTGTTAGCATGTTCCTAGCGTTAATAACAAGTTACTAACATCATTAACATGTTGTTAACCTGTTTCTAGCCTGATTAGCATGTTACCAGTGAGTACCTAGCGTGATTAGAATGTCGTTAGCATGATTAGCAAGTTACTAGCATGATTAGCTTGTTGTTAACGTGTTTTTAACATGTTTCTAACCTAATTAGCATGTTGTTAGCATGTTTTTAACATGATTAGCATGTTCCTGGCATGATTACCATGTTACTAACATGTAGCTAGCATGATTAGAATGCCGTTAACATGTTGTTAGCATTACTACCATTATTAGCAAGTTACTAACATGATTAACATGTTGTTAACGTGTTTCTAGCATGATTACCATGTTTTTAACATGATTAGCCTGTTACTAACATGTTGCTAGCATGATTAGAATGTTACTAACATGTTTCTAACCTAATTAGCATGTTGTTAGCATTATTAGCAAGTTTCTAGCCTGGTTAGCATGTTACCAGTGTGTAGCTAACATGTTTTAGAATGCCGTTAGCATGATTAGCAAGTTACTAGCATGATTAACATGTTGTTAAACATGATTCTAACCTAATTAGCATGTTGTTAACGTGTTTCTAGCATGATTACCATGTTTTTAACATGATTAGCCTGTTACTAACATGTTGCTAGCATGATTAGAATGTTACTAACATGTTTCTAACCTAATTAGCATGTTGTTAGCATTATTAGCAAGTTTCTAGCCTGGTTAGCATGTTACCAGTGTGTAGCTAACATGTTTTAGAATGCCGTTAGCATGATTAGCAAGTTACTAGCATGATTAACATGTTGTTAAACATGATTCTAACCTAATTAGCATGTTGTTAGCTTGTTCCTAGCATGATTACCATGTTACTAACATGTAGCTAGCATGATTAGAATGTTGTTAGCATTACTAACATTATTAGCAAGTTACTAGCGTGATTAACTTGTTAACATGTTTTTAGCCTGATTAGCTTGTAGTTAGCATGTTTCTAACATGTTTCTAACCTAATTAGCCTGTTGTTAGCTTGTTTTTAACATGATTAGCATGTTGTTAACATGTTCCTAGCATTAATAACAAGTTACTAACATCATTAACATGTTGTTAACCTGTTTCTAGCCTGATTAGCATGTTACCAGTGAGTACCTAGCGTGATTAGAATGCCGTTAGCATGATTAGCAAATTACTAGCATGATTAGCTTGTTGTTAACATGTTTTAACATGTTTGTAACCTAATTAGCATATTTTTAACATGATTAGCCTGTTAGTAGCATGTTGCTAGCATGATTAGAATGTTGCTACCATGATGTTAGCATTAGTAGCCTGTTGTTAGCATGATGGTAACATGTTTCTAGCCTGATTAGCATGCCACTAACATGATTCTAGTTGCTAGACTTGGTTAGAATTTTTTTTACCTAAATAAGAAAATAAATATATTGACAAAGCACCAATGTTGAATTTACTAACTAATTACTCAGATGATAACAAAAGATGTTCTGCATATATTTGTTTTGTTTTTTATATTTACATTCATTAGCTATAAAGTTTAGTTACAATGAAATGAACTGTCTGTAAATGTTTCAATATATATATATAAACGTATACTAATTAAGACTGTAGATGTTTTGATGTGTTTTAATTAGTAGTTTCTCTCAGATTAGGTTCATAGATTTAGCAGCAGCTTCAACCTCATTTTCCTTACTTTTGTCACACCTAGAATAGTTGAAAGTCAACCATCAAACCCTTTGCGCAGGAGGTTGTGGATAATATTAGCACAACATTAGTATGCAGGGGTGCAGCCTAGAACCTGTTTGTTACTTTTTTCTGTCATTTAGATCACGCTAATTCAAACCTTGCATGCTTTTCAGGATGGATAGTATCCAGATTGGGACGCCGGGTTAGTCCAGCATGATTGTGCGTGATGAATGATGTTTTCGTGCATCTAACAGTACTTGAAAGCTACATGCAACATGAAAGCGGAGGATCAAACAGGATCGTGGGACTTCTACACCGTGGAGCTTCAAACTGGATGTTGTTAGTTCCTTCCAGAATTGAGACGCGATCAATTATTGATGAGGAATGGCGATGGAGCGAGCGAGACAGGTTTACAGGCGGTGACGGGCATATAAACAAAGCTGGGGTTGATCAAATGGAGCGCCATACAACAGAGAAGCTGACAGGACAATTTGTCCAGTCGCTTGTAAATAAAACCCAGCGAATTAAAAGAGAATGAGTGCAAATTGAGGAAGAGAGCAGCAGTTCTCAGAGACAACAACACTGCTAAGGAATGAAACCTGAATGAAATGCATTGCCTTTGGTTTCACTTTGGCAGTGACGAACCAAAGCTCTGTGACCTATGCGCTCACACCGTCAGTATTTAGGATTGACAAGTGCATTTACTTTTAGATGTTAGTCTCGAAAATGTCCTGAAGGCTTGAAATGTGCATTTGAAGTCAAGTCTGTTTGGCGACACTAAACGTAAACAATGCTACTGAAATCTGCATATTTTGCTGATTATTGCTGCTGAAAATGGTCAATTGTTGTCCTTTTTTGGCCTTTACTAATCAGTCGGACTGGGAAAAACATTTGGAGTACTATAGACTGCCAAAAGTTATAAAAGGAGAACGGTGCAAAAGGCGTTTGTGGTTGGCCAAACTGAACCAGGATTTCCAGTTTGCTCTTATCACGTGTTGTCATTGAACAATTACTTAAAGGGGTCATCGGATGGCCAAGTTCATATGATTCTTAAGGGTCTTAATGAAAAGTCTATAATATACTTTGGTTAAAAATTCACAATAGTAGTGTAATAAAACACCCTTTTACCTTGTCAGAATCAGCTCTGCAAAAAATCCACTCATTTTATTGCATGGTCCCTTTAAATGCAAATGAGCTCTGCTCGCCCTGCCTCTCTCTGATGTGGGAATATGAGCGGTAATGTTTAGTTTAGCCGCGTTTAGTTTGCCAACATGCACATTAAGAAAGGCCATTTGCAAAGATGCATAAAAACCCTTACTCACTTCTGGCATGGGTGAAGCTGCATTAGGAACGATTCGCAGGAACATAGACGCATATGTAGATCAGGATTGGCGCTTTCCTTTAAAAAACGAAAGTAACATTAATCCTCTGCGTCTTCAGTGGCTCAGATGTCGAGAGTAAATGACTACTGCTATGTTCATTATTACATCCAACAACAGAACACCTCAATCGCTCAATCTGAGACATTCTTGACTGTTTCAGCTCAGTGAGGGCGGGTCTAAGGTAAGGCGCTCATGTCAATCAACTATCATGGGAGTGGTCTTTGTCGGTGCGTGGGTGGATTTTTATCATTGTATGGTGGTTGTGTACACAAACTGCCAACACACATTAATGTTCAAACAACATGGAAAAGTGAGTTTTGCATCCGATGACCCCTTTAAAATTTCTGGGGTCTTCAAGTAAATACTTTAGGTCAAAAGGTTTTGACTGACAAAAACGTTCACGGATCTCTGCATTAAATGGACATGAATACAGCAACATTACACGTCTAAAGTTTTCTAGGTTTGAAATGGCCTACTTTTGTCTAGACTTTTCTCCACATCAATAATTAGTGAAGGTCACTGAATATAATGAAAACATAGTGTTTCACAGCAGTGAAGTGTTTAGTAGCCTAACTTGCATAATTATTCATCTCATACATAGTCTAATTAACTGAGAGGTACTTTGTCCCCAGATTTAGGAGCAAAGATCACAGATTTATTTACATGACATGTATATGGCCATTCTATTTGTGGATACAGTCAAAGCTAAATGGTGTGACACACAGTAGGACTTTTTAGAAAGTAAAATGCAAAAGAGAAAGAACATATTCACCTTATACAACGCAGAAGTAAGCCTATATGGGAGAGACTTCCAGTTCATTGTTCACTAGTGTTTTCACGACGCTATTTTGGCAGCAGTGAATGTAAACAATGCAAATGAACCAAATTTTGCTGATTATTGCTGCTGAAAATGGTCAATTATTGTCATGTTTTGGACTGTACTAATCAGTCAGACCAGGATAAACATTTGGAGCACTACAGACTGCCAAAAGTTACACAAATTAAGGAGAAGTGTGCAAAAAACTGTCTGAGGAACAAAAGGTTTGTGGTTGGCCAAACTGAACCGGGATTTCCAGGGTAAGAGTCTTGACAACATTCGTGTTTGTTCTTATCTTTTCCAGTCAGGTAGTTGAGATATTAAGCTAATATCTTAATTAATGCTGCTATTATATATCTTTACCATCTATCTATCTGCAGTTTTTTGGATCAAATAAATGCAGGCTAGATGAGCAGAAGAGGCATCTTTAAAAACATTAATCTTTTATTAATCTTTTATTTTATTAATAATTTGGTTTAATTATTGTTTATTATTTATTTAATCTTTCTTTCTTTTTTTTAAGAAGCAGGTTTTGATTCCTGCATCGTACAAGACATTCTCTTCTCCCAGCTGTAAGGTCTTTTGAGTCCTTTCACAGCCGTCTGTTTCTGTCTGGAGATTTCAATATAAAGTGGCAGCATCCGAAGCCAGGCGCAGGTGACGCAGTCCCATTAGACCAGAGGTGATGAGGTACAGAACATGAGCGAATGAAAGACCCATCACACATCATAACCGTCCAGAGTCGACATCTCTGGCCTCAGACAGGCACATGCATCGGCACAATTCCTAGTTTGGTAATGTGATTGCTTGTGATGAGTCAAATATTCAGTGGGTGTTTTTTTTTTCACTCTTACATTTTCTTTTCGTTTTAAATAGGGGTGTGCAATATGACGTTTTTTGATCCTGGATGATTCAAATGTGCGGTAAAAGCCTGTCAAACAGCGCTTGATTACTGAACTAAGCTATCTTTGGCGTCTGATTCACTAATAGTTTCAAAAATACGAAGGATTACATATAAACACAGTTGGTTATGTCTAAAGTAAAAAGTAAACAGTTGAGAGTATAGGGCTGGGAATCGATTCCAAAAAGAATCGATTCCGAGGCATTGGAAATCGAGAGTGGATTCCAAAAGTTTGAAATGTATATGGTGTTTTATTTTTATATTTGTTAATTCAATTTCTTGAACGCTACTGATAAATACAGCTACTGTACCTGAAAATTAAAGCACTGTTTGTTTTATTTGTATATTATGTGTATTTGTAACATGTAGCCTATCTTTGTTCTTATTTTTAATAACAAGGATAAAATAATTCCAAAGATTTTGATCTTCGCCCACTTTGGACTAAACATCTGCCATTCTTTTTGTTATATTTTGATACCTTTTAAGGTTTTGGTTTTAAAATAGGGAAATTAGTTTGGCTGTACTGCTCAGACGACTTGTAAAATAGTAAAACCAACATGACAAAGAATCGCGATAAAATCGTGATATGAAATTTTTTCCCATATTGACCACTAATTTTAAAGGGGTCATATTATGTGGTTTCTTGTTTTCCTTTGTCTTTGGAGTGTTACAAGCTGTTTGTGCATAGATAAGATCTATTTATTTATATATTTATTTATAGATTTTTTATCTATTACTTCTATACTCTTTGGTGATACGGGGTTGAACACAGTTGATTGACATGCAGGTTTTACATTAGCCCCGCCCTCACCGAGCTGAAACAGTCCGAATACAACCGCCATTGTGTGACTCAGGTGCAGAGGAAGACTCTAATTGAGCGATTGAAGTGTTCTGTTGTTGGATGTAATAATGAACATGCAGTAGTCATTTACTACCGACATCTGAGCCGCTGAAGATGCAGAGGTTTAAGGTTACTTTCATTTTTAAATGGAAAGCGCCAACCGCAATCTACATATGCATCTATCTTAGTGTGAATCATTCCTGATGCAGCTTCACCCACAGCAGAAGTGCATCTTTGCAAATGGCCTTTCTTAATAATGTGCTTGTTGGCAAGTTTCGCCATAAATGCAGCTAAAGTAAACATTACAGATCCTAATCCCTCAGCAGCGAGGGGCGGGGCGAGCAGAGATCGGTGACATTTAAAGGGGCCATGTCTTAAAATGAGCTGAAATTTTGCAGAGCTGATTTTGACAAGGTAAAAGGGTGTTTTTTTTACACTACTATTGGGAATTTTTAACCAAAGTATATTAGAAACTTTTCATTAAGACCCTAAAGAATCATATGAAAATGGGCATCCGATGACCCCTTGAAGGCTATAAAGTAGAGCAATTCCAATATTGCAAGGACTATCTGTGCTTCCGACTGATTGCCTGTAAATATGTTTTCATTAAAGAATTCAGTACTGACTATTCAAACGTGAGTTTTGAGCAATGTAGAGTAGTGCTTGTTGTTTCTTTTTCTAGATTGCAAATGCAGACATGGTGTTATGTTTATGCGGCGCAACGCATTAAAAGACAGTATGTGTCATTATAATCGGTAGTTACAGTATGTCCTCACTGGATGCAACAAATGCCTTGTTTATAATGGGTTTTATTGTTTTGGTCTCATCGCGCCAAGAAACGCATGGTAAGGGGCGTAACATTTCCGTCACACGCTTGAGGTATTCGGCCAATCACAATGCACCGGATAGCTGGCCAGTCAGAGAACACCTCGGTTTCCATCAACGATGAGTTTTGTAAAAATCAAAGCGTTTCAGAAAAGTGGGGCAGAGAGGAGAAACTATAATGTACAGTATGTGGAAAATAATGTTTTTGAACCTCAAAACTGCATAAATGCATTGCACAACTTTTTTTACAAAGTAATGCTCTTTTTTTCAACATCATATGACCCCTTTAAATATGTAATGTGCTTTGCTTTAGTTTGCATTGTAAAACTCTCTGGAGAAGTTCAGATTGTTTTTTTAACTCAAGTACGCTCATTAAGAAAAGCATCCGATCAGGGCAGGGTATCTTGAAACCAATCTAATTATAAAGACTATAGTCTTTTTAATTGTAATTTAATTATATTATAATGCTATGATTAGTCGTGCAGTCGTTCCGGCAACCCGTTGATTAGCTGATTTTGAAACTACAGGTATATCGTCTCGCCGAACCGGCAGGACGCTTATAGAGATAATGTGTTTGCCAGCATGCAGACAGAAGTGCCGCCCATATGATTTGGGTTTGCAATAGCACTCTTTTTAAACGCTACTGATGGGATCTGCCATCATAAAAGTAAACACAACACGGCAGCTATGGAAACCGCAATAACAATAGAGTGAAGACGCAAAGCAAAAACAGTAATTTCCCAAGCAACCTATTGCATAACGAAGAGACGAAACCCTGAGTGTCACTGCTCTGCAATTACCTTGCTGGGTAATTACTCAGCAGAGCTCTGTTTTGGGGGCTCGAATATATTTAATCTGCCGATGATGGCTCTTTTTTGATGAGCCGTGTAATTAAATTCGTTTGCAATATATCGGAGATTGAAAACTTTGAATTGAAAACGCCAAAGAAAGTCTTTCTTCCTGGTATGTAGTCTGATCCGCTACATAGGGGATGAATTAAAAAAACCTATAATGTTCCATTTTCAGCTTGCCGAGCAAAGCGAATCGCTTTCGCAAGAATCCTTTCAGTCCCTCGGTTGTGAGACGAGCGACGTCACGAGCTTCCAGAAACTCTCACAATCCAATAAAATAAAGTCTGGAAGCAGTTGGAGAACATTTTCCTCAAGCAGATTGAGGTTTTCTGCGCACCACGCATTGCCATCTGCATCGCTCTCATGACTGCAGTAATTATCAAGGTAATGGTGCTTATCATGCATGAAATATGAATATCATTTACATAAATCGTCCTTGATAGTCCAAACATCCTTAACGAAAACGGCTCTCCGAGTTGGGGACTCTTTTAAATATTTTACGGATTTCCGAGCTGCAGTGATATGAATCTGAAGCTGACATTTTCATCTGACACACAATGTTGCGTGATAACAGACAAGCAAGTCTATCATAGCATACTTGACATTTTGTCAGGGGACAACTCTTTAGATTATGGCAGGATTAAACCTGACTGCTACAGGAATAGATGGAGTGTGGATGTGCGCGACGAGGCGCTGTTTTAAATCCCCGATGCAGAAGTCTCTTTGGACCAAGCCGTCCCTCGGAGACTCGTTCAGCACAGCTTGTACACTCATTCCATTAGAGAGTCTGCAGAGCTCAGACAAATCCAGCAAGACGCTTACTGAGAGATTGTCAACTTGTGCAGATGCAAACAGACAAGATTTTGCAGAACTACTGTCGCTATTGCAATGAATTTTGGTCAAAAATTAAAAGGATGTTTTGTAGAATGTACATGCTGCTAGGGCTGCTCTATTTTGGCAGAAATCATAATCACGATTATTTTGGTCAATATTGTAATCACGATTATTTAAAGGGGTCATCGGATGCAAAACTCACTTTTACATGTTGTTTGAACATTAATGTGTGTTGGTAGTTTGTGTACACAACCACCCTACAATGATAAAAGACATTAGCGCTGATCCCGATCTACATATGCATCTATGTTTGTGTGAATCATTCGTGATGCAGCTTCACCCACAGCAGAAGTGAGTAAAAGGGCTTTTTATGCATCTTTGCAAATTTCCTTTCTTAGGGCCTGTCCACACGGAGACGCGTTTCGCTGTATACGTATACATTTTTTATCGTATTGGCGTTTCGTCCACACGGATCCGGCGTTTTAGGAGACTGAAACCGCTATTTTTTGAAACCGGGTCCCAAAGTGGATAAATCTGAAAAAGACACCCTTGCGGTTTCGTGTGTACAGCCAATCCGTATATTTTGTGAAACGATGATGTCATCACATCACGTGTCGGCTGCGTCACACGTAACAGCAACAACAATATTGGCGGACTACATGATTGGTCGTGTTGCTACTAAGCCTACTAGCTTTATTACAGCAAAATCTATTGCTTCTATGCAACTGTTATGAGCAACAAGCTCATAATGTTCGCATCTTCGTCTTCTTCTTCTTAGTTTGTATACAACGCGCAAGGTTATGCGCATGCTCAAAGTCTTCTTCTCCGTGTATAGTGTATCTCTATGGCAGAATTACAGCACCCCATACTGGTCTGGCATATATACTACACCGTTTTCAGTGGTTTCGTGTTTACGGAACTTTTTTTAGAACGAGGGAAAAAAAATGATCGGATAGGGAACGCACCGGCTTCGTGTGGACGGAGCCTTAATAATGTGCTTGTTGGCAAGTTTCGCCAATAAACGCGGATAAATGCAGCTAAATGCGGCTAAAGTAAACATTACAGCTCATAATCCCTCAGCAGAGAGGGGCGGGGCGAGCAGAGCTCATTTGCATTTAAAGGGACCATGCAATAAAATGAGCTGATATTTTTGCAGAGCTGATTTTGACAAGGTAAAAAGGGTGGTTTTTTTACACTACTATTGAGAATTTTTAACCAAAGTATATTAGAGACTTTTCATTGAGATCCTAAAGAATCATATCATAACTTGTGGAAAATGGGCATTCGATGACCTCTTTAACACGATTATGACTGGGTCAAAACTTTATATTAGTGATTAATTTAAAGGGATAGTTCACACAAAAATAGAAATTTGATGTTTATCTGCTTACCCCCAGGGCATCCAAGATGTAGGTGACTTTGTTTCTTCAGTAGAACACAGACAGATTTTTAACTCAAACAGTTGCAGTCTGTTAGTGATTTAATGGCAGTGGATGGGCACCAAACCTTTCAAAGTAAAAAAAAAAAAAACATGCATAGATAAATCCAAATTACACCCTGCGGTAAAAATTGTAAAATGTTATTTTAAAAAGTACCATAATGCAATAATAATAATTAGAATAATTATTGTTATTTAATAATTAATTATTATTATTATTATTATTATTATTATTATTATTATTATAACAATTATTATTATTAATATATAATTATTTAATAATTAATTATTACTAAAATAATACAATAGTACAATATTTACTTTTAAAATACTTAATTTGGGGTCAGTACGTTTTATTTATTTTTCTTTAATAATTCTCTTATGCTTACCACAGTTGCATTTATTTTATTTATTTAAAAAAAACACTAAAACATTGTAAAATATTATAAAATTTTTAATAGCTGTTTTCTATTTGAATGTATTTTGTAACGTAATTTATTTCAGCATTTATTAAATAAAACAAAAAACATTAATATTGTAAAATATCATTACAATTTTAGTACCATAATACAATAATAATAATAAATAATATTTTTAATAATTTGGGCTCAGTAAGTTTTATTTATTTATTTTATTATGCCAGGTTGCATTTATTTTATTTATAAAATAACACTAAAACATTAATATTGTTACATTTTAAATAGCTGTATTTTGCTAAGTGATTTATTTCTGTGATGCAAAGCTGAATTTTCAGCATTATTATTCCAGTCTTAAGCATCACATGATTTTAGTAATAATAATAATAATAATAATAATATTAAATAAAAAATAATTATTATTTAATTTCTTGCAAAAAAGGTAAAAAAACAACAACTTTTTAACAGTATTTTCTCTTTACTTTAAACATAGTATTTTAACTGATCGCACCTACTTTTACTTAAGGAATATGCTAGTGTTGTTATGTACTTCCAGTAAGAATGACTTCTATCCCAGTCTGTTCCTCACACAAAACTAATGTATAACTTGGAAAACAGTGCACAAATCAAATGTGTTTTGTACTACATGGAAGATAGTCCTTGAGATCTGGAGCCACAACAGGGTGAGTAAATGACAGAATTTCATTTTTCAGACTAATTTTTCCCGTAATAACCTCATATCATCAAAGTGAAGATGTTCAGGAGTGTTGCGGTGATATCGGCGCTCAAGTGAGAGATTGTGTGCTTTGCGAATGGCTTTGAGAAATGAGTGTTTGCCGAATGGCGTCTGTTGTATTAGGGCGGCGCGCTCACAGCGACAGAAGCCTGCTTGAGATTCTCGGGCCCCTCGTCTCTCTCTCAGCTGTCTGTCACGCCGGATGACTTTTCCATCTGCTCAGTGAATCTTCGGGGGTAAAAAGCCTAAGTAAAGATTGGCTTCCTTTGATGACAATGTGACACATGAAATGGCTTCTTTTGTACGAGTCCCTGGGCGTCAGACAAAGCGTGTCCCTTCGCCCGCTTTCCTCAGACCCAGCCTTGCTTTGACTGTCAGACTCACGTGGAAGTCAGGTAAGACTGCCGCTATCAAACCTTGTCTATACTGCCCTCGGGATAGATCCTGCTTTGCAACTCTGCATGAATATTCATTCATTTCCCTCAAATGATGATGCAAATATTTAAAATATTATGCAACTCTGTGAAATCCTGCAAATGTTGATTAACACACCTGTAACTGAAAATATCATTTTACCTATTATTATTTACATGTCCGGTGATAAAATGTCTTTGCTTTTATTTTATTGATTTTTATTTTTTATTTGTGTGTGTGTGTGTGTGTGTGTGTGTGTGTGTGTGTGTGTGTGTGTGTGTGTGTGTGTGTGTGTGTGTGTGTGTGTGTGTGTGTGTGTGTGTGTGTGTGTGTGTATAATTATATAATTAACAATTAAAATATTCAACCGCATAAAATCCTGTAAATGTTGAATAACACACCTGTAACTGTAAATATCATATTTCATCTTTGTTAATTTAATTTAATAATAATAATAATTTATTATTTACATCATGAAAAGTTTGTAATTTTGGTTTTATATTTTTATTTTACTTTTGAGTTTTTTTATTTTATGTATTTATAAATTAAGTTAGACCCCCCCCCCCCCCCCACTACTATTATTACAAATTTAAAATATGCAAATCTTGTAAGTGTTGATTGTAAATATCCTGTTTCATAATTTTTATTTTATTTTATTGTTTTTTTTATTAGTATAATTATTATTGTTATTTACACATACCATGACAATATTGTGGTTTAAATTTATTAATTTTAATTTTGTTATTTTATTTTAATTTTATTAGGTTTTATTTTATTTTAGATTTTATTTTATTTTTATTTTGGATTTTTCCCCCTACTGGGTACTATACAATTATTTAAAATATGCAAATCTGTAAGTGTTGATTAACACACCTGTAACTGTAAATATCATGTTTCATAATTTTTATTTTGAGTTTTTTTATTATAATAATTATTATTGTTATTTATATATACCATGATAATATTGTGGTATTATTATTATTTTTGGTTTTAATTTTATTGATTTTAATTTTTTAATTTTATAATTTTTCTATAATTTTTTTATATTATTTTTCGTACTATTGAGTACTATTATGGCAAATAATTAAAATATTCAATTATTATCGTCATAATATTTTATTATTTCATATTTATTTATTATTTGCAATGTAATTTACAATTATATTATTTTATTTAAATTGGACGTGACTTTTTTCCTGCTTTTCAGTACTTATTTACATATTTAAAATATGCAAAAGTGTCAATTAACCCATCTTTAACTGTAAATATCATGTTTAATAATTTTTATTTTATAGATTATTTTTTATTATGATAATTATTGTTATTTATATATACTATGATAATATTGTGGTTTTATTTTTTATTTTATTGATTTTTATTTTATTTTTTGTATTTTTATTGTTTTAAAATTGTATTATTATTTTTTAAATTGTTTGTTTGCCTTTTTTATACTATTTAGTACTATTATGACAAATAATTAAAATATTCAACTCAATAATACCGGCTGTAACTGTAAATATCAAATTACTATTATCATAATATTGTTGTTTTATTTGCAATGTAATTTACAATTATATTTTATTCTAATTAGACATGTGACTTTTTTCCTCCCTACTTTTCAGAACCATTATTACAAATGTTTAAAATATTATGCAAATCCTGTAAGTGTCAATTAACACACTTGTAAGTATAAACATGTTTAATAATGTTTATTTTATTGATTTGTTTTATTATTATCATTTTTGTTATTTACATATGTCATGATAATATTGTGGTTTTATTTATTTTTTATTGATTTTTATTGTTTTATCATTTTTTATGTTATTTTTTAATGGGATGTGTGTCATTTTTTTGGTCTATTGAGTATTATTATGACAAATAATTTAAATATTAAACTCCATGAATGTATAATACCTGTAACTGTAAATATCAGTTTTAATTTTTTAATTTTATTGATTTTTAATATGAGTATTATTATTATTTCTTTTATTTTTTATTTTTCGTTTTTATTTATTTGCTTATTAACAATGCAACTTACACTTATATAATTTAAATGATATAAGATTAAATTATATCATTTAAATATAAATTAGATAATTTAATTGGACATGACTTTTCATTACTATTATTTCAAATATTTTGTAAATCCTGTCAATTAACACACCTGTAACTGTAAACATCATGTTTCATAATTTTTACTTTATTGATTTTAATTTTTGATAATTATTTTTTATTTCCATATACCATGATTATATTGTTTCTATTTTTATTTTACATTTATTTAATTTAGCATGTTAAAATTACATTTTAATTGGACATGTGCCATGTCTTTTCCTGCTTCTGCTATTATTTTTAATTACAAATATTTAAAATATGCATGAAATCTTGCAAATGTCAATTAACACACCTGTAACTGTAAATACTGTCTTTCTTAATCATTTTTATTTTATTGATTTTTTTTAACTGTATTTATATAGACCATGATACTATTGTTTTTGTTCACAATTATTATTTATTTTACATTCACCATGGTAATTTTATCTTCTTTTTTCTTCTATTAAGTATTATTATTACAAATATTTTAAGTATTATGCAACTCCGTGAAATCCTGTAAATGTGGATTAATTCATCTGTAACTGGCACATTCTGTATCAATGCTAGCGTTTTATAAAAGCTATATGTTATGAGAAATTACATTGAATTCACCACGGTTAAGGGGTGTTACGCATGAGAGAATTAAAGTAATAAAGTTTGTTGCTTTATTTAACCACCATCATTTTGCAGAAATCCTGCAGCTGTGAGACGTGCAGTAATTAGCATCATGGGGAGACTCATTTCAAGCACTTGTCTATTTGCAGCCGGGCTCTTCACGGAGCGTGAGAGCGGACAGACCCTGGCGGGAATATCATCCCGGCTGGAGAAATCCACTGAATAATCAGCCAATCTGACAGCTGCGAGGACACCACACGACACTGTTGCCCCCCAGTGTTTATTCTCTTCTCCATTTCAATTATTTACTGTAAGAGATGTATCCTCCACAGACCCATCATAATACTCCGCTTTCTGGAACATTGCACCTGCTTCATACTATTATGTACTTTTTTATATTATTATTATTTTTTTTTTCTAACATGATACTATCATGTTTAAACTGGTCGTGTTGCTTTCGGTTTAAGTGTTTTGTATGTTCTTTGTTAAATATGGAGCTGTTTTACTCAAGATGCTTTCAAAGGAGATAAGATGATCATAACCAATGTCCATCCCATATCTGAAAGTGTATTTTTATTCTTTTTATGTGATAAGATGATGCTGATTATTATTATTATTAATATTGTTGTTTACATGTACCATAATAATATTGATGTAGCCAGTGTTTATTTTATTGTTTTTATTTAATTTTAGTTTTGATTTTATTAATTTTTTTACATGCACATTGGTAATTGTTTTTTTATTTAATTTATTATTATTTTTATTATGATGATTATTATTTACATATACCATAATACTGTTATGGTTTTGTATTTTTTTATTGTTTTTATTTAATTTTAGTTTTTATTATTTATTTATTTTTTACATGTACAATGTTAATGTCATTTTTGTTTTATTTCATTGTTGTTGTTTTTGTTAGATTCTTATTATTAGTATTAGTATTTACACATACTATAATACCATGTTTATTATTTATTTTTATTTTATTATTTTTTATTTTAATGTTAATGGTGATGATGATGATTATTAATTTTACACTTACCATAATATAGTGTTTTAGTCATTTTTTATATTAGTTTTTTTTTATTTTAGTTTTTATTTTATTAGTTTTTTTTCACATGTACAATGCTAATGTCATGTTTATTAATTATTGTTTTTATTTGGTTTATTATTATTGTTATTTATATATACCATGTTTATTATTTAGTTTGTTTTATTAAGTTTTTATATTTTTTTATTACTTGTTTTCACATGTACAATGGTAATGTTCTGTTTATTCATTCTGTTTATTCATTATTGTTTTTTTATTTGGTTTACTGTTATCATTATTATTTTATTATTATTATTATTTACATACACCATGATAATACCATGTTTATTATTTAATTTTTATTTTCAAAAAGAGTTTTTATTTTTTTATTTAATTTTATTTTTAATTTTATTATTTGTTTTTTTTTTATATGTACAATGGTAATGTCATGTTTATAAATTATTGATTTTTTTTTAAATTGGTGTAGTGTTATTTTCATTATCATTATTTACATATGCCATGATAATACCTTGTTTATGTAATTTTTATTTTATTTACTTTTTTTATTTTTGTTATTATATATATATATATATATATATATATATATATATATATATATATATATATAATTTTTTTTTACAGATACAATAGTAATGTCATGTTTACTAATCGTTTTATTTCATAATTTTTATTTGATTTATTCTTATAACTATTAGCATTATTATTTATTATTGTTATTAACATATACCATGATAATATCTTTATAATATTTATTTATTTATTTATTTTAATTGTTTTTATTATTATTTACATATTCCATAATAATACCATGTTTATTGTTGAGTTTTTATTTTAAAAAAGTTTTTATATTTTTTATTTAATTTTATTTTTAATTTTATTATTTATTTATTTTATTTTTTTACATGTACAATGGTAATGTCATGTTTATTTTATAATTTTTTTCTTTGGTGTAGTATTATTATTATTATTATTATTATCATTATCATTATTTACATATGCCATGATAATACCATGTTTATTATTTAGTTTTTATTTTATTTACATTTTTTATTTTTTTTATTTTAGTTATTATTTTATATATATATATATATATATATATATATATATATATATATATATATATATATATATATATATATATATATATAGTATATAATTTTTTTTACATGTACAATGGTAATGTCATGTCATTTATTATTATTATTATTATTATTAACATATACCATGATAATACCTTGTTTATTATGTATTTTTGTTTTTTTAATTTCTATTATTTTTTAAATTATTTTTTACATATACCATGATAATAACCTTGTTTATTATTTATTGTATTTATATTAATTAGTGATTTCATTTATTTTAATTATTTTTTTACATTCTTCTTTTTATTAGACATATGCCATTTTGTTGTTGTTGTTGTTGTTTTCCTTCTTTCTTTTTCTTATTTGAAATTTATGATATTTTGGACGTTTGCCAAATATAAGTTTTATATGTCATGATTGAATTTATTGCAATTGTCGTATTGAAAATAGGCCATGTAAATTGAAAAATGGTAATTATTTAGGACAATAGTACCTCCACAATACTCTACTGTTAGTGTCTGACTCTTTGCTTTCTTTCTAGGAAGTGATGGGAAAATGCAGATGTCAAGATTTCTTCTTCTTCTCTTTCAGCATCTCTATTAGGACGTGTCATCAGAAGTTGGTAACCACAGGGACGGATATCAGTTCTCTTCCATCCACATTCAGTGCATCCAGTGACCCGTGTGGCATCCTTCAGTGTGAAAGTAAAGTATGGTGTGCAGAGCTGTCAAAACCGTCACATACATCTGTCTGAGAATATACTGAACATTATTCTGATGGACACTTTAAGATTCAGAACACTGCATTTCCATCTGCAGAAGGGGAGTTTTGCTAACCTTCGTAATCTCTTAAAGTCAGTGTGAAATGATGTTCACAACTTGGGAGTGATATTCAATGTGAAGGGTGAGAATAAATTGGATTGTAAAAAAAAAAATAGATTGTACTTACCTAATTAATTTATTTGGAATAATGTGTAGGGATTAATTGTGAAAATTAAAACTAGAAAGATTAAGTGTAAGAGGGTGAGCCAACATCGTTATACCAGGCCACTTGACCTGGTTTTTAAGTATTTAAATCAATTTGTATGAATTATTTTACTTAAAACATAAAAATGAAATTAGTAATGCAATTATTCAGCAAGGAAGCATTAAAATGATCAAAAGGAACAATACAGACAATTAGGTATTTAAATACGTTTTTATTAATAATTTTTTTAATTCTAAAAAGAAATTATCATTCTGAATACATATTTAAAAAAAATATTTTTATTTATTTTTATGCTGAAAATTCAGCTTTGCATCACAAAAATAAATGGCATTTTAATATGTATTAAAATCTCAAATAGATATCAGTTATTTTAAATTGTAATTATATTTTACCAAATTACGTTTATTTTATTTAAACTTGTTTTATTTTGTTTTATTTTCATTTCATTTTAGTAAAAATAGACCAGCACAGAAACTCTTACAGACTGTGTGTATAGAAATATCCTAATTCTGTCTGTTTATTAAGGCATTTAATATTTAAATACATTTTTATGAATTATTTCAATTCTAAAGAAGAAAATCATAATTCTGAATAAATATTTAAATATATGATTTATTTCAATATTTATTCTATTAATCATCAGTATTTTTATCAGACATTAAATTATATTTAACAAACACTAATACCTTTTCATGGTGTCAATAAGATTTTTATTTATTTATTTTTAAAATTAATTAATGCAATTATTTATCAAGGGGTTGTTAAAAGGAACAATACAGACTATTACAATCCATTTTTATCAATTATTTTATTTTTTCCTAAAATAAATGAATGCAATTATTAAGCAAGGAAGCATTAAATTGATCAAAAGTAACAATACAGACATTTAAGTATTTAAAAACATTTTATTAATTATTTTAATTATGAAAATGAAATTATAATTATCAATTTAGAAAATCATAATTGTAATATTTCTTGTAATATTTATTCCATTATTCATTATATTATTAATGATCAATATGTTTTTATCAATATAACGCTACTAACTTGCAAAATTTTCATGTGGTTTAGTAAGATTTTATGTACTTATTGTTCATCAGGGATGCAAGTTGTAAATGTTTCTTGAGCAGCAAATCATGTGATCTGAAGATGCTGAAAATTCAGCTTTGCATCACAAAAATAAATTTTATTTTCATATATATATATATATATGTGTGTGTGTGTGTGTGTGACCCTGGACCACAAAACCAGTCATAAGGTAAAATTTTACAAAACTGAGATGTATACGTCATATGAAAGCTCAATAAATAAGCTTTCTATTGATGTATGGTTTGTTAGGATAGGACAATATTTGGCCGAGATACATCGATTTGAAAATCTGGAATCTGAGGATGCAAAAAAATCTAAATACTGTGAAAATCACCTTTAAAGTTGTCCAAATTAAGTTCTTAACAATGCATATTACTAATCAAAAATTGCATTTTGATATATTTACAGTAGGAATTTTACAAAAAATCTTCATGGAACATGATCTTTACTTAATTTTCTAATGATTTTTGGCATAAAAGAAAAATCTATAATTTTGACCCATACTATGTATTTTTGGCAATTGCTACAAACATACCCCAGCGACTTAAGACTAGTTTTGTGGTCCAGGGTCATATATATATATATATATATATATATATATATATATATTTTTTTTTTTTTTTTTAGCCTTGCTGAGCCAAGGAGACTTGATAGATTCTGTTATCCAAATTTCTGTCTGTCCATAAAAATAAAAAAAATATGCAACTGATTGTGGATTCATGAATCAGCCCTTGCAGGATTTGACCTCCAACCTTTAAGATACCAGCTTGTTCTTCACTGACTACCAACCTACCCACTGTGAGCGACCTGGAGTTCATTGAACCGCTCTTCATCACTCAATACTTGGCCCGAACACAAATACTCCAGCCTGACAGACCCTTCAGGGCATATGTATAAGTAACCAAACACAAAATAAACAATGACGCTTAGAAAATATTACTAGAAGGCCCTCGTCCAGGGGGCTGCAAAGCTGGCCCGTCTCATGGCAGAAAGTTTACTTTATAGTGCAGCTCAAATCCATGATTTGTAAAACACAAAACTATTCATATTTACAGTGTCTCGACAGAGCGATGAATGGACGGCTGTGATGCAAGGAGAAAGAGCCGATTCAGCAGAGAGGAAGACCTCCGTCACACAGAAACGGCGCTCTGTACAGTAAGCACACAGATCTGGTTTCTCCTCCAGCCTTGGGATGTCGCCAGGGGGCTGCCGTTCAGAAAAATGGAGGGAGACGGGACTGTTGAATGGGACATTTGTTTTAGATGTGAAAAGCTGAAGGGAAATCACTTTCTAACATTTCAGCTAGCCAGTATATGCAGCATCAGATGAAGGTACTAAGATTGAAGTTTAGATATTAAAAAGCATTCATGTGTAAAGATTTTTTTTATGCAAGTCTTTTCCATGTGTGACCCTGGACCACAAAACCATTAGAAGTATTAATTCAATTTTACTTTCCATTGATGTATGGTTTGTTAGGATTGGACAATATATTGCCTGAGCAGTGGCGGCTACTGGTCTGTCAAATAGGGGAAGCTCATTTTCGGTCTACATCATAAAATTGTCTATTTATTTAAAAGTAAATTCTGCCCTACGTTCCTTTTCAAGAAAATGGTCTGTGACCCTGTCGTACCAACTAGGCGTCTTTTCCAGTGACTTTTCGTGTGCAGTTTCATATGAATGAATGATCTAAAAAATATATTAAACTCTGTAAAAGTGAAACAAGGAATGTGGTGTATAATTGTGTGAAATGTATGATGAAAATCAAGCAATTTCGCCAAGCAAATATACAGAAATAGGTTGCAGCAGTTTTTATTTCGACTGAACTTGAGAAATCCACGATGGGACTGAGCGGCCGCAGAGAGCGCAAACGAATAGCTTCAGCGATTCCTTATAGGACAAAATCGCTGTCAGTCAAAAGGAGATGCAATCTTTCGACAGACCCTCCAATCATCACGCAGAAGCTCAGCGTCCAGGCCAGCCCACTCCTCATTCACCCCCAGAGACGCTGAGCGTCCGTGGGCGGGACATAATCGCAGCGTTTATCCAATGACCGTCTAGTTTCAAAGCACTGGAAAAAAAACGTTCAAAGCAGCCCCATTGAAGTCAATGGACGCTGGGCTTCAATGGGGAAATGCACTGTGACGCTACGGGAATGTATGAGAAGAAAATCAAGTCAGCCGACCTGCTATATCTAACTGATTCTGAACGAATTCGTCTTTGAGATGAACGTTTTCTAACGCATTTTTAGTCAATAAAATGTTAATACAATAGTACGTAATTTGACCATTAATTTTGTGACATTATAGGGGAAGCTGAGCTTCCCTTGCAGTCTTAAAGAAATCGCCACTGTGCCTGAGATACAGCTATTTAAAAGTCTGGAATCTGAGGGTGCAAAAAAATTTCAATATTGAGAAAATTGCCTTTCAGTTGTCCAAATTCAGTTCTGTGCAATGCTTTTTACCAATCATAAATTAAGTTTGGATATATTTACTGTTGGAAATTCACAAAATATCTTCATGGAACATTCTCTTTACTTAATATCCTAATGGTTTTCGGCGTAAAAGTAACATCGATCATTTTGACCCATATACAATGTATTGTTGGCTATTGCTACAAATATACCTGTGCTACTTAAGACTGGTTTTGTGTTTCAGGATCACATATATTGAAACTTCATTGTGTTTAGAAAGAACAAAAAGTCTATAGAGTGGTTCTCGGAGTAAAAATCCCATTCATTTTCTCCATAGGGGAATTGATTTTTAACAGTAACTTATAAACCATTAAAGCGTGACCTACTGTGAGCTATGAGGTTGTTAATCGATGATATATGCTTCTGTTGAAGCCATTAGCTCAAAATCATGTTTAACAGTAGGATTCCTGGTGAAAAACTATTTCCTATGATTATGCAAAAATTGAGAAAATCAGCAAGCTGCAGAAAATGATTTTCTCAAGTCTGTCTCCTTAAACTATCGAAATACTTAAAATATATATTACATTAATATAAATATATACTCTGTGTGTGTCTTTATATATACATTATTTATACACACACACACACACACATGCATATTATGTGTAAAAAAACAAACAAACTTGGATGCGATTAATCGTTGCCCAGCACTAATATGACAAATAAAAATAAAGATAAGAAGTAATATGTAAGAAATAATTGACGACGGGCGGTTGAAATCTTATCCGAGGCTCACTGATGCTCCAGAAGGAAAAACGATGCATTAAGAGCCAGGGATGAAAACTTTTGAACAGAATGGAGATGTGTACATTTTTCTTACTTTGCCTAAATGTCACATTTTTTCATTTAGTACTGCCCTTTAGAGTTTACAGAAAACAGTTACATGTTTCCCAGAGGACAAAATAAGTTAATATCACCCTGAATTTCAAATTCAAGAAGTTTTCACCCCCTGCTCTTAATGCATGTTTTTTTTTTTCCTTCTGGAGCATCAGAAAGCATTTGAAACTTCTGTGATGTTTGCATACGAGTCCCTCAGTTGTCCTCAGTGTGAAAAGATGGATCTCAAAATCATACAGTCATTGTTGGAAAGTGTTCAAATACACAAAAATGCTATAAAAACCAAAGAATTTGTGGGACCTGAAGGATTTTTCTGAAGAACAGCAGGCAAGTTAACTGTTCAGGACAAACAGGGGCTCATAAACACAATATTAAGATTTAAGCGTATGTAAACTTTTGAACTGGGTCATTTTTGTAAATTCAGCTATTATTTTCTCTTGTGGGCTATATGCAAACATCTTTTATGTGAAATATCTTATTCTAAATAAACAATAACATACATTATGTGTGATCCCTCTTATTTTGGTAAATTAACATTTTGCAGATTCTGAAAAGGGGATGTAAAAAATGGCTTATAATGCTTTAAAGATAAGTTCACTTCCCGAATAAAAATTTCTTGATAATTTGCTCACCCCAATGTCATCCAAGATGTTCATGTCTTGTCAGTTGAAAAGAAATTAGGGGAATTGTGGAAAACGTTCCAGGGTTTTTCTCCATATACTGTAGTGGACTTCAATGGGGATCAAAGTTAAAGATCCAAATTGCAGTTTCAATGCAGCTTTAAAGGGCTTTACATGATCCTAGCTGAGGAATAAGGGTTTTATCTAGCAAAACGATTGGTCAATTTCTTTAAAAGAAGAAAAAACTTATATTCATAATCACGTTAGAAAAGTCACGCACAGTTAGTTTGTTGTCTGTGTACTTCTACCTACGTTACGCATGACCTTTCCAACATGATTACATAATGCGTGAAGTTGAGCTAATGCATTTGTGGTTAAAATATACATTTCTATGTTTCTTAGAAAATGACCAATCTTTTCGCTAGATAAGACTCTTATTCCGCAGCTGGGATCGTGTAGAGCCCTTTGAAGCTGCATTGAAACTGCTATTTGGACCTTCAACCCATTGGCTCCCATTGAAGTCCACTATATGGAGAAAAATCCTGGAATGTTCTCCTCAAAAAACCTAATTTCTTTTAGACTGAAGAAAAAAGACAAACATCTTGGATGACATGGGTGTGAGTAAATTACCAAGAAGCCAAGTGAACTTCTTTTACAAAGACTTTTTAAAATCCCTATGGGAAAAATGAATGGGAAAAACTGCTGGAGTCTATTTTAGGAGAACATTCGCTGAAAACTGAAGCAGTCGGAAAGTCATTTTAAAAACAATATCTGAGCATAAAATATGAACATTAAAGTGCTAATGTTGTGAGCATCGGTTACTCAGCATACTTTAATAAAATCAACCCTGCAAAGATGAAGTTATGCAGGAATAAAGCTGAAATTTAAATCCCCCTCTCCACTGAAACACTCAAAGCACATTTGCATAGCATATTTAAACGTGTGCAAATGCAAATTTGAGATTTAAATGTTTTTTGGGTTGAACTGTTCATTTAATTTTAACTTTTTCATCTTTCAACAAATACCAGCTTAGATTTCATGAATGCAGTGCACAGAACTGCTTTTATAGTACTTTTATAGTTTTTCCTTCGCTGCGCTATGAACTCAACAAAGTACCTCCTGTTATTTACTATGGATGAAAAAAATTACAGACTTGGACTGTCATCAGGGAGTGTAAACAATGGCAGAATTGTTAGCTGTGGGTGAACTATCCCTTTAAATGCAACATTTTTAGCTAGGACAAAAACAGTTTTTCAAAGTGCTCTGTGACACATAAAAAAGACTGTTACAGCATAATTGGACAAGGGGAAAAGACAAAAAAGCTTAGGGCGAGAGGTCATCTCACCTGTGCGAAACATCAGTAGGCTCTGAGAAAGCACTGATAAGCCCATCAGAAGTATTGATTCTTGTTTTATGTCATATCATAACCCATTATATTCCCATTCTACATCTGGAGGGAAGTTTCACCGGCGGTCTGGGAATAATTGGTCCCTGGAGAGATCACATCGGCCCCACCTCTCTCTCACTCCCTCTTTCTCTCTCAGTCTTGTCTAGAGCTCAACAGATGTACTGTAAGCAGCCCTGTCTTCTCTAACCGCTCAACTCAAATATGGGACACTTCAAGACTCCAGTATTGATCATCTCCTGCATATTATTTGCAAGCTACGAAGCAGAAAAATTAAAAACCAGAGGTCTGCGCCAGAAGGATGTTGACTACATGGAGAAAGTAAGACTTTAAGTATTTACTGTATTATTTTTGTCACTTTTTTTCTTTTAAATCACCATCTACAACTTTATGTAGTTTTTTGTGTATTTATGTAATGCATTTAAACCCGAAAGAAACTTCAATAGCTCTGGAGACTAAATTATGTTTAACTTAATTATTAAGATGTATCTTATAAAATTCCAGTCAAGTGTTGTCTTTGAAGAGTGTGGAGCTAAAAATGAATGTGCATAGCGGCTCAGATCCTCCGTTTCTGTAATAATTTGATGAAAAATGTTCGAGATCATACTGAGATTACTGACTTTTGATTGCAAACTTTGTTTGCACAGTTTGAGATCTCTTTTGAACCTTTAAAGGAGAAATGCGAGATTTCCGGGGGGTTATCTCTAGAGAAACTATATCAAGAGCAAGCCTCAATTTCCATCCCAAGCAACTGAGAAAATTAAAGAGGTCTTGTCTCCGCTTTGCTTTTTTATATAGGACGGTTTGTCCTCTTTAGAAGTTCTAGAAACTCTCGGTTTTATTTCGAGCTGTCTGAAAGAGGTCATAAAATCTGACACTTCACTTTTAAGTGTATAGTGTGAGTGACTGTAAAATAATTGGCTATGCTGGCTGAATCTGTCTCTTCAAGAAATCAATATTGTAACTGTGATTTCCTGCAGACAGTGCAAGTTTTGCTTATTGACTAAAGCCTTTGCCAATATCGAACAATGCCACATTCATTTTTGCAGATGCGAGAAGAATATGAGTCACAGGGACCAGTTAACCAAGCGGTAACAATGGATTGATTTGCTAAAAAGGATGTGACAAAGCTGTTTAAACTCTGTTCAAAGCCCACTAAGAGTGAACTGCTTCTAAACAGTTTGCAGGAAACTAACTAGAATTGTTTTAGATACTCTTTATGGGGAGTAAAAGCTCTTATAGTACTCAGTTTGAAATATGCATACCGTATACTGTGGATAGTTATCAACTTTTCTATATGCACTAAATACCTAGATGATATGTGATTTTTTAGTTTTTAGATTTGGAGAAATTTTGTCTTACATCACTTGCTCAACAATGGGTGTGAATGGGTGCCACCAGAATGAGAGTCCAAACAGCTGATAAAAACCTCACAGTAATCCACACCACTCTAGTCCATCAATTAACATCTTGTGAAGCCAAAAGCTGCATGTGTGTAAGAAACAAATCCATCAAGACTTTTTAACTTCAGACTGTTGCTTCTGAGCAAAATACAAGTCCATAATCTATAATAATGCTTCCTTTAGTGGAAAAAGTCCATCTCTTGTTGTCCGCTCACATCAAACACACAATAATAAACTGATATCCAAATTTGTTTTGTGATACATTGTGTTGGACTTAACTTTAGAGGAATAGTCAATAGGTTTTTTTTTTTTTTTTTTTAGATTTGGAGAAATTTAGCCTTACATCACTTGCTCACCAATGGATATGAATGGGTGCCGTCAGAACGAGAGTCCAGACAGCTGATAAAAACATCACAATAATCCACAAGTAATCCATACCACCCCAGTCCATCACTTAACATCTTGTGAAGCCAAAAGCTGCATGTTTGTAAAAAAACAAATCCATCGTTAAGACTTTCCAACTTCTTCTTTGGTCGCTTCTGCGCAAAATGCTAGTCCATTATCCATAGTAATGCTCCCTTCAGTGAAAAAGTCCATCTCTTGTTGTCCTCTCACATCAAAATTCGCCAAAATCAACCAAAATCAATATTTGTTAAAATATATTGTGTTTGACTTAACTTTACAGGATTAGTTTAGCCAAAAATTATTATTATTATTCTTTTTTTTCAGATTTGAAGAAATTTAGCCAATGGATAAAAACATCACAATAATCCACAAGTAACCCACACCACTCCAGTCCATCAGTTAGCATCTTGTGAAGCCAAAAGTTGCATGTTTTTAAGAAACAAATCCACCATTAAAACTTTTTCCTTGATCGCTTCTGACCAAAATACCAGTCCATAATCAATAATAATGCTTCCTTCAGTCAAGAAGTCCATCTCTTGTTGTCCTCTCACATCAAAATTCATCAAAATCTATATTTGTTTACAACTGTTTTGGACTGTTTTCACTTGTAAAAGGTGCTCGATCTGTGCATATTTCTCTTCTCAGATCAGATGACTTTTTCACTGGAGAAAGCAATAAAGAAAGTGGACTATTTAGCTAGATTGAAGTTGAAAACGTCTTAATGATGAGCTTGTTTCTTACAAACATGCAGCTTTTCATTTCACAAGAGATTAACTGATGGACTGGACTGGAGTGGTGTGGATTACTTGTGATGTTTTTAACAGCAGTTTGGACTCTTATTCTTACGGCACCCATTCACACCCATTGGTGAGCAAGTGATTTAATGCTAAATTTCCCCAAATCCATTATGAAGAAGATACAAACACATCTTTATCTTCGATAGCCTGAGTGTGAATACATTTTTAGCAAATTTTTATTTTTGGGTGAACTATTCCTTTAACTTTATAATTGTAGAGTTTTAACTCGTTTTTTTTTTTTTAATTGCAAAATAAACTTAAAAGACAACAACACAGCATACTACAGTTGAAATGGTAATCATTGCATAATATGTTTAGTTTCACATATATTTTTGGATAGTATGCCCAGTATTCAGTGCGCTAGTATTCCAAATTGAACACTGTCTGTCTCTAGTCATCAAAGTCAATTGAATATACAGCTGTTAGCTGTTAAAAATTCCTCGCCTCATTTCATTCCTTGATTGCTTTGAAATCTCCCGAGGTCCATTTCAAGACAAATTTGATATTCATCTTTTGCATAATTTTATTCAACAATCTTGCCAGCGGAACCATCTGCATATTTAATAGTAAGTAGCAAAGTTAACTTTGTATAGTCCAGACGTAACCAGCAGTCCATGCGTGTCTGATATTTCCGTTCTCAAGCTACAGCAATGATTTGTAGAATCATGTTGCTCCTTTAAGATAATTGAATTTTCAAGGCCTGGAACATATGCAAGTAAGTGAACGTCAAGGGCTCTTGCTAGAGTTGCTTGATTTCATGTTTTGTTGAGATGCCCACATTTCCAACCACAGTTCATAACACAATGCAAGTATGCATTGCTATTTATTAGTAGTATAGCTACCATTACCACATTAGTGTGTGACTCTAGCGCCCCCTTGAGTACTAAAGTTGGTTAACTCCTCAGTAACCCAAGGTCATATTTTAACTCCAAAAATTTTAATTAGTGTCAATTAGTTTTTAATGCAAGTTCTTGGTCATGAGAATGACTCGTCAGTGTCTGTTATTTCACTAAACGAAGTGTTTGTTTTTTGCAATCATTTATTAAAATGTTACAACTTCCTCCACCTCTAAAATTTTTCAGCTGAAGTCATAAATGCCTGTTACTTTTTCAGCTCTTCCATTCAACAATGGTAGTAACAAAAGTTTTATGATTCAACCATCTTCGGCAGTATTTCAAGTTGACTTTAACAATGATCAACAGGTGTGCAAAACCACCATATGACCCTTATAAGTAGCATGGGTATAATTTGTAGCAAAAGCCAATGATATGGGTATGAGTCAAAATTATTGATTTTTCTTTTATGCCAAAAATCATTAGGATATTAATTAAATCATGTTCCATGAAGATACTTTGTTAATTTCTTACCGTAAATATATATAAACTTATTTTGTTTATTAGTAATATGCATTGCTAAGAACTTCATTTGCACAACTTTAAAGGCGATTATATCAATATTTTGATTTTTTTGCACCCTCATATTCTAGATTTTCAAATAGTTCAAATCTAGTCAAATCTTGTCCTATCCTAACAAACCATACATCCATGGAAAGCTTATTCTTCAAATATTGACCCTTATGACTGGTTTTGTGGTCCTAGGTCACAAATGTTAGCCAGAAATGTTAGTTTCTGTGTTGTTATATGATTATTGCATTTATTAATGTTCTTAATTAACTTTCATTTTTATATTTTAGTAATTTTATGTGCTTTATTCATTTATTTTTATTATTTTTTATATTTTAAAATAGTTTAACTTTTTATTTCAGTTTCATTTTTTTATTTTATTTTATTTTATTTATTTATTTATTTATTTTTTGGAGAACAGTTATGAAGAAATTTAGTATCACTTGCTCACCAATGGATTTGAATGGGTGCCGTCGGAATGAGTCAAAACACCTGATAAAAATATCACAGTAATCCACATGTAAGACTTCAGTCCATCAATTAACATATTATGAAGTGAAAAGCTGTGTGTTTATAATAAGCAAATCCACTATTAAGATGTTATTAGTAAAAACAGTCCACAACAGTTCGAAGCGATGGACTTTTTTCAACGGATGAAGCGTTAGTATAGATTCTGGACTTATTTTCTGGCCAGAAGCAATGGGTTTATTTCTTACAAATACACAGCTTGCCACTTCACAAGATGTTAACTGGAGTGGTATGGATTACTTGTGCATTATTGTGCTGGACTGAAGTCTTACATGTGGATGACTGTGATGTTTTTATCAGATGTTTGGACTCTCATTCTGACGGCACCCATTCACATCCATTGGTAAGCAAAGCCATTCAATGCTGAATTTCTCCCAATCTGTTTTGATCAGTTTGTTTTAAAGTTTTGAGACATATATGTGTGCTCTCAAAATGACATTAATTACAAAATTTGTCTCACCAACATGGATTTTATCGATATTTTCTCAGATTCTAGATTTTCAAGTAGTTGTATCTCAGCCAAATCTTGTCCTACCCTAACAAACCATACATCAATTGAAAACTTATTCATCAGCTTTCAGATGAGGTATAAATCTCAATTTCAAAAAATTGACCCTTATGACACAAATGTTAGCCAAAAATGTTAGTTTCTGATTTATTATTGCATTAATGTTTTCTAATTAAATTTTATTTTTGTATTTTATTTTTAGGACTTTTATGTGCTTTCATACTCTTTTTTTATTTCAACATAATTGTACTTTTTATTTCACTTTCAATTTTTTTTTAATTATTTTAGTTAACAGTAACAACACTGTTATTGGCTTTAAGGAATAGTTCACCCAAAAATGTGCTCACCCTTAGGCAAGTGAAGTGAAGTAAATGAGCTTGTTTGTTCATCAGAACAGATTTGGAGAAATTTAGCATTACATCACTTGCTTATTAATGGATGTGAATGGGTGCCATCAGAATGAGAGTCAAAACGGCTGATAAATACATGCATCACAATAATCCACATAAATTCAATCCATTAATGAATGTCTTGTGAAATGGAAAAGCTGTGTTTATAATAAACAAATCCACCATTAAAATGTTATAAGTGAAAACAGTCCACAACAGTTCTAAAAGAAGGACTTTATCACTTTTCACTGGATGAAGAGTTTTTGATTATGTACTTGTTTTTTTGTCTTAAAGCAACTGTTTTAAGTTAAACACGTCTTGATGGATTTGTTTCTTACAAACACACAGATTTTCACTTCACAAGATGTTAACAGATAGACTGGAGTTTGTGGATTATTGTAATGTTTTTGTCAGCTGTTTATTCATTCTGACGGCACCCATTCACATCCATTGGTGAGCAAGTCATCCGATGCTAGATTTCTCCCAATCTATTTTGATCTGTTTGTCGTAAAGTTTTGAGACATTCATAACAAACTTTGTCTCACCAAAATTGGTCTAGCATAAACAGGGTGCTGACTAGCACCTTATTTAAGAAAAGTATAGGCCTATAAGTTACAGGGTTAGGTTTAGGATGGTTTATCGTAAACTGTAATCAGTGAAATAAAACAAATCAAGGGCTCTATTGATCATGGGAGTGGGAAAAAAAGTCTTGGCTTCTGGATCAGAGCCACTCTATCACCAAAAAGTGTTTTATTGTAAATGATTTTATCAGCTAACCATTCCACTCGATTCATCATTGTAATGAAAAACAGGCCTGGTAATCCTTTTGAATTTGCTCGCGGTAGGTAGATTATATGGAGGGTGAATTTCTCATTCAGACCAGTCGGGGAAGCATCACTAATGAACCTGGCACGACTAGCCAGCAAGGAAAACGATGCTGTGTGCATCGCAAGGCATTGTTTGCAGGACAGTCAGGTGTGTTCTGTCAATAAAAAGCAGCGGAGCCAAACGCACCGAAGGCTTGAGTCTCAGCCACGGCGCTGCGAGCTTATAAATATGAATACATTTCACTTCCTGGCTTGCCCGTGGCCTGTATCGGGAAGATTTATTACCTATTTAAGGGCCCTTATTTCCACAGCTCTCTGCTCGCAGGCATGCTGATTAGAAGCTGCATTACTCTTGCAGAAGAGACTCGGATGACAGCGGAGCTGCTTAATGCTAAAGCCAGACCTCCTGCGTTCAGAGCTGTGTATTGTTCGTGCAGACGAGGTTGGGTTACGGCGATGACACCGCTTCATATTCGACCCGTGCGCTCGGAAGCCGCTTTCTTATTGAGATGTAAATGTTTGGTGTGTCGCTGCCTCGCTAATGCGCATGCATTTGCACAAAACTCTAAATAGCCTATTATGCATGCGCTTTTTCTGCACGATCGGAGAGCCCGCTGGTTGTTCCACCTGGCATTTTGGTGAAGTTTCTCATCCATCAGTGGCGTTGGCATAAGTCTACACCTCCTCAGTGAATGTTCATTAAAATGCATTTTTGCTCACACAGGCTCTGCGGTGTTAATACGGTGTTTTTTCCAGTTCTAGTAGATGATCATATTTTGGCTTCTAGTGCATTTAAGGCAAGTATTAAAGGGGTCATCGGATGCAAAACTCACTTTTACATGTTGTTTGAACATTAATGTGTTTTGGCAGTTTGTGTACACAACCACCCTACAATAATAAAAATCCACCCAGTGGTATTTTTTTTAATCTTTAAAAGTAATATCCTCTTTTTAAAATCAGGTCATTCTCAGGTTTTGGTCGGTATGACGACGCACCAACAGAGGCTGCTCCCACAATAGTTGATTGACATGAGCCCCTTACCTTAGACCCGCCCTCACCGAGCTGAAACAGTCTGACTCTGATCGCCATTGACAGGAATGTCTCAGATTGAGGTGTTCTGTTGTTGGATGTAATAATGAACATAGCAGTCATTTACTCTCGACATCTGAGCCGCTGAAGATGCAGAGGATAGCGTTACTTTCGTTTTTAAAAGGAAAGCGCCGATCCCGATCTACGTATGCATCTACGTATAGCTTCACCCACAGCAGAAGTGGTTTTTTATGTGTCTTTGCAAACGGCCTTTCTTAATAATGTGCTTGTTGGCAAGTTTCGCCGATGAACGCAGCTAAATGCGGCTAAACGTGGCTAAATGCGGCTAAAGTAAACATTGCGGCTCATAATCCCACATCAGAGAGGGGCGGGGCGAGCAGAGCTCATTTGCATTTAAAGGGACCATGCAATAAAATGAGTTGATTTTTTGCAGAGCTGATTTTGACAAGGTAAAAGGGTGTTTTATTACACTACTATTGAGAATTTTTAACCAAAGTATATTACAGACTTTTCATTAAGACCCTAAAGAATCATATGAACTTGTGGAAAATGGCCATCCGATGACCCCTTTAAGCTGTTGGTGCCACCTATAGCCTATCCACCTTATTTTTCTCATTAGAGTGGGTGGGACCAATTGTAAATTTTATGGGTTTAGCTTCTGTCTCATGTACTTTACATTACTTTACATACACCTTCTGGTCAAAATGGGGTAAATGCAACGAAAACAGCTCAAACATGCGTAAAAATTGGAAATGTTTTATTGAAAGTGTAAACGCAATTAACAAACAATTAAATATCAAGTGTCTGCATGTGTTATATTATTCATTTGTAGGGTGCTTGCTTGGTAAATCAGGTTAGTAAGAGAGTAATAAGTATAAATGTATTAAATTTATTCGAAATCAGGTAAAAAAAAAATTTCAATAGATTTCGAAATAGTGTTGATCATAGGTTTTGATTGAATCTTCATTTAGCCTACTAAAATCACGTGACTCATGCAGTTTGATATGCGCTTTGAATCACCAGGTTAAATCAAATGATTCACAAATTATTCGAAGCTTCACAAAGCAGTGTTTCGAAAGTGCTGAAATACTAGTTTTAACACCTCTTGTAGCAGCTGTTTATAGACCAAACAAGGCAAGTATGTTGCATTTTTAAGTTTCCTATACTGTCAAAGAATCCCATATATGTGTTTAAGCCATTTATCTGAGACTTTTTGAACAACTGTGTAATCACATAATGAATCACGGTAAAATAACATGTGCTTTACAGTCTGAATAGACAGATCACTCAGTCTCCATCCAACAATGTTTAATGCAGGCAGCGTTCCTGTATAGGCTACTTCTCCATGCCCATTAGCAGCATTGTGCAAAAAGTATTAAGTATTAGCCATAGCATGGTATTTTCATCAGTAACCAGAGACCACACTGTAAGAGCTCATTCCAGATGCATTACACTGACTAGTGTTGGATGAGATTGTTAATACCTCTTACAGGCGCTTCAAGCTACAAAATATGCTGTTTAATATTGTGCCAAAAAGCTCCTGTTGAATCCTGTGTCTTTTCAGTATTCCAGCTGCGTTCAGGGTCCAGCAGGAACACCGGGAAGGGACGGAAATCCAGGAGTGAACGGAATTCCAGGTACTCCTGGTTTACCGGGCCGGGATGGTGCAAGAGGAGAGAAGGGGGAATGTGTGACGGAGAGGTTTGAAGAGCCCTGGAAACCCAACTACAAGCAGTGTGCCTGGAACTCTCTCAACTACGGCATTGACCTGGGCAAAATTACAGTAAGAGGCCACAATGATGAATACAGCTTTATTAAGAGAATATCATGTCCACAAGACCAATGCATTCTTATTTTAGTATTATTTATTTTCATATATTAAGTTAAATTAAATTAAATTATACTTATATTAAGTATATATTTGTTTTTATTAGGGCTGTCGAAAATAACGCGTTAACGGCGTTAATTATTTTGTTGTTGTTAATTACGTCAAATTTTTTAACGCATTTCACGCATGCGCAGTGTGACGAATTATTTGTCAGGATTGGGGAGCTAGAGGCGAGATGGAGCAAGGTGAGCCTATGGACGGATTCAAATATAAAAAGAATGATGATGGTACAGTTAACAAGTACAAGCCTGGGCGACAGCCCCTCTGCAACTGGAGTGGTTATAGCCAAGCTTAGGCCCGGTTCTACTGGGGTAGACGGTGCTATATAGCCTACCCTCAAACGAAAGCAAAGCAATTGAAGATCTGGCAAACAATCCAGCGTTGTTCATCTCCTGACTAAATGTAGACGCGATGTAAATAAAATATTCATTGTGTAGTTTAGAAAGCTTTATTGATTATAACGGAACGTTGTGAGATCTCTATGAACTTAGATTTGTGACGCTTTTAGTGATAATAAAGGGAGCGCGCTTTGCACTTTCCATGCCATAATCCATTCAGAATTTATGAAAATTTCGTTTTTCTTATGTTTTGGGAATTACATCTGTACATCGCACAATTACGTTCATTCTCGAAAGAGCGGTGACTGACACAGTGACGGAGTGGAGAGTGGAAGATACATAAAGCCGCTTTGCAGGTCATCGAGGCACCAGCTCAATCATTTGCATTTTTTCAGTGGAAGCAATTTCAAATTATCCGTCATTTTTGCTCACAAAGGAAAAAGTAATACACCAAAAAACGTTGAAGTGTTTTTATAAAATAAAGAAAACAAAAATGATGCGCTTTCTGTTGTCTCGTTCTTGAACAGGAGTGCTTAACAAAAATAAAGCTAAATGCATGCCTCACAGACATGATAAACATATCTATAGAAAGTTTTAAATTATTACTTAACGAAATAAAACAAATCGAAAACAAAAACTTGTTTAATATGTAATCCTTAACGATAAATTTCTCTCTCAAGGCGCGTCCAAAAATGAGATTGCAGGATCTTTGCGACATTGACTCACATTGAATACACTTTATTAATAAATAATTCAGATATGTCCTTACTCTTTCCCCGACACATTTATTATTTATTTTTGCCGGTATTTTGTGTTAAGTTTTAGCCTACTGCGTGCGATTGAATGCGGATCTCTTCCAGTTGCGCCATCTGAGCTGTTATCGAAAGTAAAAGCGAAAGTCTTGTGTTGTTTCCACCAGCGCGACATTATTGATGGATGTCTAAAATATAAAAAATAAGGAGTAGCCTAAAACAGGCCCGATGCGGGCCCTGGCATAATATGAAAATTATGTATCCTGTTATTTATATTTTGGTATGCATTTTAGAAAAAAAAAATGGTTAGGATTCAGGTGTTGCAAATAGTGATTAATCATGATTAATCCACTGAAAAGTCTGATTAATCTGATTAAAAATTTTAATCATTTGACAGCCCTAGTTTTTATATTTTCAGCTTTCATTTTAGTTGTAGTAATTTTGTTGTTTTTTTGTCCTTTTTTTTTTGATTTTTTATATTATGTTTTTAAGTTTTATTTTAGAGTAATTTAGGTTTAGTAGAGTAATTTAATACATTTTTTAATTTAGGTCAGTTTAATAAGTTATTTGTTTATTTATTCAGTATTTATTTTTATTTTATTTAGCTTTATTTTAATTACATAAAAAATGTTTTATTCAACAATAACACTGTCAAAACTACTTTTGGAAACAAACCAAAACCAATGCATTCCTACTTTAGTATCATTTATATACTTAATATTTGTAAAATTTTGTTTTATTTATTTATTTTTATTTTTTCTCAGATGTAATTAATTTTTATTTAAGTTCTAGTTTTAAAGTAATTTAGGTTTTAGTTATTTTAGTACTATAACTTGAACTTATTTTTAGTTGCCAAAATATTATTTGTATTTTTTTAAGTTTATTAAGCACATTTATGTATTTATGTATAAAATTATTTTAAATTAAATTAATAAAATAGTAATAATAATAATAAAAATAATTTAATATTATTTCTCTCTAAAATTATTAGAAAAATGTTAATACTTGTATGTATGTATGTGTTTGTATATATTTTATAAATATATAAATATTTTATTTATTTTATTATGTTATTATTTTATATTAACTTTTCTTAAATTATTAAATAATTAATACAAATACTCAAATTATTAATTAATTATTTAAATGTATTTTATTCAATATTTTATTTTATTTATTCTTTGCCATTTATCCAGTATTTATTTTTTATTATTTTATTTCGCTTTATTTCAATTACAGAAAAATGTGTAGTTTTATTCAACAAAAACAACACTGGTACAGTGTAAAAAAAAATTTTTGATAACAAAACAAACATTATTGGATTACATTTTACAAGAAAATATTATTTCACAGACTTTCTATTGCAAAGTGTTTTATCCAATGTGTCATTTGCTGTTTTTTATAATTATTGGTAAAATTAACAATTTTGGAGTGATCTTTTTGTTTGTTTTTTTGTTTACCATGGTGCTTTTTATTAAAAAAAAAAATTGTTTACAATTCTACAATTTCTAATTTTCAATATTAAAAATAACTAGAAATTAATAAATTAAATGCATTTATTTATTATTCATTAAAAAAGTGAATAATAATAAGTAAAGTCAAATCTCAACATTGAAAGATTTTCTCAGCTATTTTCTTTGCTAAAAACTGTGAGTGCAATATAAAATAATAAAATACATCACAATGTATGGAAAAGTCATAAATAGTGTGGAAACTCTATGTAATCATTGTAATCATTCAATGCAATGGTAAGAATCAAACTACTATATGGTAATACCATCTTATATCATCACCATCGCAGTACCTCCACAGTATATTTTCTGCAGTATATGTTTGGCTTATGTGCTGTTTGGAGGAGGTGTGTTGTAAACAAGGCGTCAGATTCATCAGCTCTTCCTGTGTTCCTGTCCTCAGGAGTGTACGTTCACTAAGCAGCATGCAGACAGCGCTCTCCGTGTGCTGTTCAGCGGCTCACTCAGACTGAAGTGTAAGACAGCTTGTTGCCAGCGCTGGTACTTCACTTTTAATGGGGCAGAATGCGCCGCTCCACTGCCTATAGAGTCCATCATTTACCTGGACCAGGGAAGTCCCGAATTCAACTCCACCATCAACATACACAGAACCACCTCAGGTAAGAGCCAAGAAAACACTGGTTCGGACAGTGACATCTGAACCTTGTGACAAAAACGAGTCCTTACAATGTGCCATAGCACATATCAATCCTGTTATGGCATTTTATGAAATTACAATTTAAAATGGAGTTTTTCAAAGTACATTTTTGTAACATTCTATCAGACAAATAAGTGCTTTAATGTTAATAATTCTGGATAAATTAATGTTGGAAAAGGAGACATTTACTTGCAAAGTTATGCATTATTTTAGTAAGGTGGAAATTATTAAAATCTTACTAACTTTAATGCTTAGTCTGGGACAAAAAAAAAATTATTTGTTTGTCTTTTTAATAACTGAATATGTGAATAGATTATCAAAATTAGTATATTTTCATTATTTAGCATTAATATTTATCATTATTTTCATAAACATTAAATTATGTTTATAATTATATATAATATATATATATTTTTTTGGTAATGTGAAAAAACACTACTATATTTGTATGTGGCATGGTAATGAATATCAAGCTGAAAATATATTTATATTATTATTAATTTAATTAATTATTATATTAATTATTATTAAATAAATTCTAATAAAACTTGCTAGGAATATACAAATTATATATATATATATATATATATATATAAAATTGGAAATAAAGAAATTCTTAAATATTTATTATTTAAAAAATTATTATATGTGATATTACTAATATTATTTTATATTAATCTTTGTTAATATATTACAAATTTTAATACTTGTATTTCATCTATCTAGATCTAGTTTATTGAATATAATTTATATACATTTTTAAACAACAAATTCTTAAATATTTAGTATTTAAAAATTATTATGTATGCTATTTAAACTATATTATTTTATTATTGATTATTATTATTATGATTATTTTATTAATAATTATTTATGCTAGAACTGAATATTAATATATTAATATTATATTCTTATGATTATATTATTATAAATGATTAACTTTAAATATATTTTATAGCAGTTTTCTGTTTTATATTAATATTTATATTAATTAATAAATATGTAAATATAAACTCTAATAGAACTTACTAAACAAAAAATATATAATATTAATATTTATATTGATCTTTCTCTAATTATTAAAAAATAATAAAAATGATTTATAATTATTAAAAATAATATACAAATGTATTTTATCTAACTATCTATCGTTTATTGAATATTATTTGTATTAATTGTTAAACAACTTAGAAATATATTCTTAAATATAATATTTGTAAAATATTATTCTATTAATATTATTTTATATTGATCTTTATTAAATTATTGTAAATTAAAATTAAACAACTTACTAGAAATAAATAAATAAAGAATTTGAAAAAAATATTATATATCATATTAATATTATTATTTTATGTTAATCTTTCTAAAAATTGTAATGCTTGTATTTTATATAACTATCTATCTAGATTATTGGTATTATTGATATTATTTATATGAATTCTTAAACAACTGATTGGAAATAAAATAATAATAAATAAATTCTTAAATATTCAGTATTTTAAAAATGTATTTTGTATGCTAGAAGTAAATATTAATATATTAGTATTATATTAATATGATTCTAATATTAATTATTCAATTATTATAAAAGAATAGTTTTAAAAATATACTTTTTAATTGAGCAAAG
>NC_133369.1:7022826-7103356 GCF_049309525.1 Garra rufa | reverse complement strand
ATATGCTTATTAAAAATAATAAGCAGGGAGATGACTGGTCATTTAGCAAAATAAACCCTTTCAGGATGACACAGGATATTTGGTGTTTGGGTTTATTTTGTGATAATGACTGTCTGTCTGTACATTCTACCATACATATGTTAATGAGGAGCACAAAAGGCGGGCTTATGTAGAATGACCCATGCTGTTTTCCCCCTCAGTACTGACCTGTAATATAAAGTTCAACCCGTTGGTCCATTAACAGTGATACATGATAAATAAAACAGTCAATGAAAGCCTTTTATGGCTCTTGTGCTACAGGCAGAGCCTTTGAAAAGCACTCCGCTCTAAACACTGCAAATTGTTCAGTATGGATTAATTACAGCAGATAAGGGGGTCTCTGAATTTCTCATTCCCCCTCAGGGTGCAATAAAGCATGTCTGTTTATCTCTGTTTTCCTAATGGTTTTTTACTTGAAGTCTGAGATGGTCATCAGAGCACCAGAGCAGAGATCAGAGGACTTTCTCATGGATGCAGTGTGAAATGCTCAGACTTACACGCCGTCTGTTTGTTTGCAGTTGAAGGATTATGTGAAGGAGTGCGGAAAGGCCTGGTGGATGTTGCGATCTGGGTGGGAACCTGCGGCGACTATCCACACGGAGACGCCTCCACCGGCTGGAATTCAGTTTCCCGTGTGATCATAGAAGAGCTTCCTCAGAGCAGCTGAAAGTCTTCCAAGCACTTCCTACTACATTTTAAGACTTTGACAATGAGTTACTTTGTACTACAGTCTTACAAAGGTTCTTTTTTGGCATTGATGATTTCATGAAGAACATTTGTGACCCTGGACCACAAAACCAGTCTTAAGTATCATTTGTAGCAATAGCTTTATGGGTGAACATTATCGATTTTTCTTTTATGCCAAAAATCATTAGGATATCAAGTAAAGATCATGTTCCATGAAGATATTTTGTACATTTCCTACCATAAATATATTAAAATGCAATTTTTGATTAGTAATATGCATTGCTAAGAACTTTTTTCTGTTTTCTCAATATTTTGATTTTTTTGCACCCTCAGATTCCAGATTTTCAAATAGTTGTATCTCGGCCAAATATTGTCCTATCCTAAACCATACATCAATGGAAAGCTTATTTATTCAGCTTTCAGACAATGTATAAATATCAATTTCCAAAAAAGTGACCCTTAAGACTGGTTTTGTGTTCCAGGGTCACATTTAAAATTCATGGCAAAAAAATATGTTGTTTTTAAGAGTGGACAAAAGGTTCTAGATGTGACCCTGGACCGGTCTTAAGTAGCACAGGTGTATTTGTAGCAATAGCCAAAAATACATTGTATGGGTCAGCATTATCGATTTTTCTTTTATGCCAAAATATTATGGATATTAAGTAAAGATCATGTTCCATGAAGACATTTAGTAAATTTCCTACCATAAATATATCAAAACTTAATTTCTGATTAGTAATATGCATTAAGAATTTCCTTCGGAAAACTTTAAAGGCGATTTTTCTCAGTATTGTTTTTTTTTTTTTTTGGCACCCTCAGATTCCAGATTTTCAAATAGTTGTATCTCGGCCAAATATTGTCCTATCCTAAACCATACATCAATGGAAAGCTTATTTATTCAGCTTTCAGACAATGCATAAATATCAATTTCCAAAAAAAGTGTCCCTTAAGACTGGTTTTGTGTTCCAGGGTCACATTTAAAATTCATGGCAATAAAATAACATTTTGTTTTTAAGAGTGGACAAAAGGTTCTAGATGTGACCCTGGACCAGTCTTAAGTAGCACAGGTGTCTTTGTAGCAATAGCCAAAAATACATTGTGTGGGTCAGCATTATCGATTTTTCTTTTATGCCAAAATATTATGGATATTAAGTAAAGATCATGTTCCATGAAGATATTTAGTAAATTTCCTACCATAAATATATCAAAACTTAATTTTTGATTAGTAATATGCATTAAGAACTTAATTTGGACAACTTTAAAGGCGATTTTTCTCAGTATTTTTTATTTTTGCACTCTCAGATTCCAGATTTTCAGATGATGTATAATTCTTACTTTCATAAAAAATGGCCCTTATGACTGGTTCTGTGGTCCAGGGTTACATATTAAGATGTTCTTCACACTAAGAAAAAAATTGCTTTTAAGAACCATTCACTTCAAAGTTCTTTGCAGAACCAAAAACTGTTCTTTTGTGGCATTGCAGCCAAAGAAAAAAAAACTCTTAAAAGCTCAATTTTTTTAACCTTGATTTATTTCTCAGAAGTGCTCCTGCAGCGTTTGTTTGCAGATGTCACTTAGTTTGATATTTTGTGGCGTTTAAGTATATTTAAGTCTAACAGCTCTCACTTGATGTCTACCTCTACAAACAAGGGCTGAAACAATCACATAACCTTGTACTGTAGTGACAGACTCTTAAAACGAACTATGGCAAAAGTTTGTAAGTAATTATGTTGAACAGTTTGAGTCTAGACAGGTATTGTAAAAACTCTGAATAGATTTTATTGGATAATTTTTAAATGTCAATAAAGTTTTTTTTTAAAGAACTCCTAACTTGGGTACATGTTCTTCAAAGAGCATCGCTTATTAACCTATGAGCATAACAAATTTTAAGGCCACGAATTTGAGCTCATTAACACAAATGTCAGCAAAGAGCCAGAAATGTCAGATTCAGTCAATCTGTGTGTGCGCTTGTGATTGGAGGAATAAAGCTTGAGGTTTAGTTCGGCCATTGCACAGGACAGCAGCAGCGATGCAATATGAATGTAAACAATTATTCACAAATATGGATATTTCATATATTGCCCAACCCTAGATCAACCCATAATTCATCTTTAGCTCTTGATTAAAAAGTTAAAACCTGGTTTGATTTTAAGTTTTAATTAAATAAAACAAACTGAAATAAACAGCCTGTATTTGAATATAATTAACAGCCACTTAAAAATGATCACATATCCCTCGTCAATATCCATATTCACTATAATATCACCAGTGTTCTAGACAAACCAAACAAGTATTGGTTTCTTGGCCAGTGACTAGTGTTGGATACACATATTACACTTTGAACTCGGTAACATGCATTTTAGTTTTCCTTTCCAGAGAGGACCCCAGGATGTTTCATTTCTCTCTAATCACATTTCTGACTCCACTATGGCCGCCAAACACTGTCGCCGACAGGGCGACCCATCCCAGGTCCAGCCCTGCTCCCTGATAGGACAGCTCTGCTGCAGTTTTTCCAGTTTTCGGTTTACTTGTGCTGGTCCAGGAGGAAGTGGGAAACATTCTCATAGACCACAAAGGTTATGCAGCAGGCCGGAGTGACTCGGATCAGGTTGGGCACCATGCCTTTGTAGAAACCCAACATGCCTTCATTTCTGATCAAACACCAGGAGAAAGGCAAGAGTTATATTATAAGTTATATAAAAAGTTTACTGCATTTTAACTGTACTTTCTATCATGTGCAGGCTGCATAAACTGCTTAGACTAGTCTTAAAGGGAGAGTTCACCCAAAAATGAAAATTTGATGTTTATCCGCTTACCCCCAGGGCATCCAAGATGTAGGCGACACTGTTTCTTCAGTAGAACACAAACAAAGATTTTTAACTTAGTCTGTCAGTCATATAATAAGAGTCAAACAACCATATGCAGACAAAACTAAATTAAACCCTGCGGCTCGTAATCATACATTGAGGTCTTAACACACAAAACAATCAGTCTGTGCAAGAAACTTAGTATTTATATCATTTTTTACCCTTTATATCATTTCACTGTCCTGAGCGAGTTCACAACATGCTAGACACACGCATGGAAGCGATCTGTGGAGTGACGTATACGCAGGACAGTTGGACATTGCAGTGGATCAGAGGTAAAAATGATATAAATACTGTTCAGGTTCTTGCACAGACTGATTGTTTTCCGTGTTAAGAATTCAATGTATCGTCACGAGCTTTAATTTGGTTTTGTCTGTGTATGTTTTTTTTGACTCTCAAAGATGTGGGTCCCATTGACTGCCATTATATGACTGGCAGACTGCAACGGTTTGAGTTGAAAATCTTCGTTTGTGTTCTACTGAAGAAACAAAGTCACCTACATCTTGGATGCCCTGGCGGTAAACAGATAAACATCAAATTTAAATTTTTTGGTAAACTGTAAAACTTTATTAGGTAGTACTATAATTTTTTTTCAATACTAGTCATAAGTCAGTAACATAAAAAGGTAGATTGGTCTAATTTGATTCTGAAAATTAAGACTGATTACCGCTTGGTTAACTGCTAGTTTGTCAAACTAGTTCTTAAGACACAGTTATTAACATGCACTGCAAAAAATGCTTTTCTTACTTGGATTTTTAAATCTTACTGTTCAAAATATTTTGACTGGTAGTGTATAACAGGTTAATATGTGCATGATTAATTACAAGCTGATCAATCTGGTGAATTTTCCCTCTTATTTTTGGGGGCCAGTTGCATAAACAGAGCCACTACACTGCAAAAAAAATGCTTTTCTTACTTAGATTTTTTGTCTTGTGTCCAGCCAAAATATCTGAAAATTCTTAAATCAAGATGGATTTTCTAGACGAGTAAAAATTGTTTTCTTGTTTTCAGAAAAACAAGCCAAAATTAAGTGATTTTTTGCTTAGAACAAGCTAAATAATCTGCCAATGGGGTAAGAAAAAAAACAGAAAACAAGATTATTTTTCTTACCCCACTGGCAGATTATTTTGCTTGTTTCAAGCAAAAACACGTAATTTTGACTTGTTTTTTTCTGAAAACAAGATGATTTTTACTTGTCTAGAAAACCCTTCTTGATTTAAGAATGTTCAGATATTTTGGCTGGAAACGAGACAAAAAATCTAAGTAAGAACTGGCCCCAGAAAATAAGAGGGAAAATTCACCAGATTGATCAGCTTGTAATTAATCATGCACATATTAACCTGTTATACACTACCAGTAAGATAATGTTTTTAAAGAAGTCTTCTGCTCAGCAAGCCTGCATTTATTTGATCCAAAGTACAGCAAAAACAGTAAAATTTTGAAATATTTTTACCACTACAAATTTCTGTTTTCTGTTTGAATACATTTTAAATTTCAGCATCATAACTTCAGTCTTAAGTGTCACATGATCCTTCAGAAATCATGCTAATATGCTGATTTGCTGCTTAAGAAACTATTATTATTATTACTACCAATATTTAAAACAGTTGAGTACATTGTTTCAGCATTATTTGATGAATAGAACGTTCTTCTGAACTTTCTATTCATCAAAGAAACATGAAAAAATTCTACTCAGTTGTTTTCAACGTAGTAATATATAATAATAAAAAATGTTTTTGAGCAGCAAATCAGAATATTAGAACGAGTAATAATGCAAAACATTTAGCTTTCTAAATTACATTTTAAAAGATATTCAAATAGAAAGCAGTTATTTTAAATAGTAAATATATTTCGAAATTTTACTGTTTTTGCAGTATTTATTTTTCAGATCAAATAAATACAGGCTTGGTAAGCAGAAGAGACTTCTTTTTAAAAAAACAAAACATTAAAAATCTTAATGTTCAAAAACTTTTGCCTGGTAATGTAGGTTCTCTAGTTGTTTTGATCAAAGAAATGTTATCATTTTAGCTAATTTTCTAGAAACAGGTACACTACATTCTAAAGTTTAATTTTTATTTATTTATTTTTATCTACTTTATTATGATTAATAATTTTTTTTGTTTTTTTATTTAATAACACTTTCATTCAGCAAAGTTGCATTAAAACTAGAATCAGAACTTTACAACAATATTATTACAAAATAAATAATATTAATCAATAATATTTTACAAAAAATACCAAAAATAATATTTATTATATTATTACAACATTTTTATTTAAAATAAATGCTGTTCTTTTGAACATCCTATTTATCAAAACCTAAACAATGTATTAAAGTCTCCAGAAAAATATTGAGCAACTGTTTTAAACATTGATTATACCCCCCAAAAAATAATGATGCTGAAAATTCAGCTTTGAAAGCACAGGAATATATTGCATTTTAAAATATATTAAATTAGAAATCAGTTATTTCAAATTGCAATATTTCACAATATTACATTTTTACTGTATTTCAAATAAAATAAATGCAGCCTTGGTGAGCAAAAGACACTTTTTTCAAAAACATTTAAATATTAGTGTATAAATTGTGTTAATGTATTTAAAATTAAGTCTACCGGGCATTCAGGAGGGTTCGTCAAAATAACAGTGAAGACTGTCTTTCTATTTTTGTTATTTAGATCGCCAGCATTTGCTTTACTAATGTGTTTGCTTAAGATTAGCATGTAAATCCCATGCTTACCTAAAGGTTCTCCGGACGACATCTACCATTCCATCATACGTGTTGTGCTGATCCTGCAAACGGGCTCGGACCACCTGATACGGGTACGTCGTAGCCACTGCGAATATTTTGGACAAAGCTGCCATGGTAATGTATTCTAATGCATTCTAGAGAGAAAATAGAGGACAAAATGCACAGCGAGTTACTACAAGCCGCATTAATGAACTGATAAACGAAGCTGTTTAGCATAACACCACCGCTGTGCGATGCCAAAACATATTTGGAGACCTAAAATTAAACATGAAAGGTCAAATGACAACAACGTAGGTGTTTTGAAATGTTTACTGTTGCACTTTTTAGATTTAGTTTTTTTTTTTTAAGTGTGAGTAACTCTTACTAACCAGTTTAGCTTCTGATTGCATCTTTCTGTATTTGTTATAATCTCTCTTCAGCTCTTCATACGCCATGAACTGCAGTGCACCATGGGAGGTTCCAAACAATCCCGGGACAAACCCCTAGGGATCATAACAGTTAACTCAGCTAGATGAAACAAACAAACAAACCCCACAGCATGCAACTGACGCACAATCACATATTTTCACGCACTCTCTTTATTTCCTTATACAAGTGCGCCTCCTAGTGGCACCCACCAAGTGAAATCTCATCAAGTATTTCCACAAAACGACCGTTCATTATCCTGTAGAAAACCTTTTGTACCCGATAGAGTCCTGCGATCCCTTCATGGCGGTAGATTTTCACAAGAGCATCCATCATCCCCCTGTACTGCTTTTTAGATGCATCTGCGCTGTACTGCAAAACCAGCCGAGTTTTGGTGACCCAGATAGGGTTGGTCAGGCAAAGCGTCATTGCTCCTGAAAAAACAGTGACACAGAATATAAAGTAAATGAACGGCAGCTGTTGTAAAACTAAGATCCACATGAAAAGAGTCATTACCGGACCCTAATGGCTCACGCTGAGTCATTTCAATGAAGGATGTGCCTAATTCAATTAAAGGAGCCCATGACACACATACTCTTCGATATGAGCTTCTCGCTGGAAGTTTAGATTATATACCGTCCTTCGGATCAATTTACATGGCGTTTAATGTCACAGAAAGCTTTTTATGATATTAATGGACAAATCGTGACTTTAGCCGGTGGTCATTTAATCTAAAATGTGACAAGGACTGCTGGTTTAGTGATGGATTGCTCTGTTAATGATTGTGCCCACTTGGCTAATAAAAAAATAAGGGTTCGTTTAATTTTAGCAACTCTATGTACATCTAATTTGGTGTCGTTAAACTATTTTTCTTTTTTGTCATTTATAAAAATTACCCCATTCAAAAAAGCTTCGATACACTTGATTATTATTACGCTGTTCTTCAGAAAAATCCTTCAGGTCCCACAAATTCTTTGGTTTGTGTGATTTTGAGATCCATCTTTTCACACTGAGGACAACTGAGGGACTCATATGCAACTATTACAGAAGGTTCAAATGCCCACGGATGCTCCAGAAGTAAAAACAATTCATTAAGAGCTGGGGGTGAAAACTTTTGAACAGAATGAAGATGCGTGCATTTTTCTTATTTTGCCTAAATATCCTATTTTTTTTTTTTTTATTTAGTACTGCCCTTTAGAAGCTACAGGAGATAGTTACATGTTTCCAGAAGACAAAATAAGTTACATATACTCTGACCTTCAAATTCAAAAAGTTTTCACCCCCGGCTCTTAATGCATTGTGTTTTCTTCTGGAGCATCAGTGAGCGTTTAAACCTTCTGTAATAGTTGCATTTGAGTTCCTCAGTTGTCCTCAGTGTGAAAAGATGGATCCCAAAATCACACAGTCATTGTTGGAAAGGGTTCAAATACACAAAAATGCAAAGAAGCAAAGAATTTGTTGAACCTGAAGGATTTTTCTGAAGAACAGCAGGCAGTTTAACTGTTCAGGACAAGCAAAAAAAAAAAAAAACAGCTGTGGATCATTCAGGTAACAAAACAGTATTAAGAATCAAGCGTATGTAAACTTTTAAACTGGGTCACTTTGATAAATTCAACTATTATTTTCTCTTGTGGACTATTTGTAAACATCTTTTATGTGAAATCTTATTCAGGTCAGTACTAAATAAACAACATGCATTTTGTATGATCCCTTTTATTTTGCAGATTCTGAAAGGGGGGTGTAAACTTTTGACCTCAACTGTAAATGAGAAAAATAGAGAATTCCGTGCAAGCGTAAACAACAGAAGTGTAATAGACTTTTAATGCTAATTATGTAATCTCTTGAATTCTGATTGAATTTTTTATGCTCTCTGTTCTTTTAGAACAGACATGCAATGCATTTTTAGGTCACAGGCCTCCAGCTGAGAAGCGCTGATCTACAGCACTCGAGAGTTGATGTCTTTCGGACTTAAAAACAACCAATCAATATCTGAGCTATGCCTCATTTGTTATGCTCCAGTTTATTTGTCAGCCGTAATTAGAAAGGCATGTGTTGAAATTCACTTTGTCAGCGTCTTTATCATTTTGACTGATGGGAGAAAAATGAGCAATGCACAGGAGAACAAAGGAAATACTTGAGTAGTCGTCCTTTGTATTTTAAGTGAAGGTGAGATGTTGTCTTAAACTTTTTTTCTTTAGTTCAGTTTACTTTATTTCTTACAACTACATATTATTGTAATTCAATCCTACATGCTACTCATATTTCAATTCAAAATTTCTCTCTTTCTTTCTCTCTCTCTCTCTATATATGTATATATTATTTTTTTTATATATTATATATTATTATATTATTTTTTTATTTTCCTATTTTTTTTGCACAAACAAGGTATACATATTTTTTTATTTATTTTTTTACAAGAAAATGGGCAGAAAACAATGTTTTAATGCAAAACAAAACCTGTAATGATCCTAAAATAGGCATTATTTTATTTAAGCAAAGTATAATGTAATGTATTATTATAAATAAAAGTGTATATATATATATATATATATATATATATATATATATATATATATATATATATACACATCTGTATATGGGCCATTCTACAAAAATTGGTGTCCAAAACTGCTGTCCCACAACCAAAAAACACATTTAAAAAGCATTTAAATATTCAAATCTTAGATGCTTACTAAGATCCTTATTATCTATTGAAACCCACAATAATATTTAAAATTTCAGTAAGCTTAATATATATAAAATCATCATTAATAGATACTTTCAATTGGGAGGTGGCTGTCCCGAACACTGCCCCCTAAATTTCAACTTGTAAAAATGATATTAAAATAATTTTTTGCATTTAATTTCATTGTTGTTGTTGTTGTTTTTTTAAAGTGAAGTTCTTTGTAAATTAGTATGTTTTAAACATGGGTTAAAATTCTGTAATGTGATGTGGTCGCTGCCAAAACATTACTGTCACTACCGAAAATGTGCTGTCACGACGAAACATGGGATGTTTTATCAAAAATCAAGTATACTGAATTATCAACTAAGATGTTATGATAATGTTTGGTTCAATGTATATTCAAACTAAAGAATCCTTAAGTCTGAAATCAGTATGATCAACTTTTTTTCCTTTTACAAAGAAAAATTGGAGTTTAAACTACAACAAATCTCATAAATCACATTTGAAATATTGTTAAAATTATGTAATTGTTATTGATTTACCTTTAAAAACTTTTGAATCAAACAGAAAAAATATATATTTACAACGTAGATGTCAGTAAAATCTTAATAGGTCAATATAACCCTTCTTATTAAATGATACAGTAAAGTGTTTCGGTAGTGACAAATTTGGGGAGAAGACAGATATTCCCAAACTTTCTGAAAATACAGTATGAGAATTAACTGCACAATTACTAGAAATGTGTACCTTAGATATTATACAATTTGCATATGTGGAAAAGACTTTTCTTTCAAGATGTTTTCAACTCTGAAGCAAACATAATGTATTAATAGCATTTATAAAAAATGTGTTCTTCTGATTTTAGAGTGAAAATAGCATGTCATGCTCTTGAAGACTGGTGAGACTGATGTGATCAGTGTGTCTGTGTTGATACTGACCTGCTCCTGCTGCTGATAGCAGATGTTCAATGGCACTCAGCTCTGTTTGTCTGCCCTCTTTGTTGTATGCTTTGATTGCATTGTAACTACAAATAAAAACAATTCATATTACTTGAGAGATATTTAAATCTAACACTATATTTGTGGTAAGCAGAATAACTGACGCTTTAATCGTTAAATTACTGAAAAGTATAATATTGCACCCGTGAGTAAAACTTAAGCATGCATGCAAAAATATAAATATTATTATATATAATACACATTGCATTATACTGTAGAGAAAGATACATACAAGAAAAAGTAAAGCCCCCATGAAGCTCCGGCACCCCAGATATTTGGGGTGACACCCTGATAAAGGCCTCGGGGACCCTCCTGTTGCCAGATGCTTTTCATGCAGTGCATTATTCCACTGTATTTCGGTCTCACGTCCAGCCCATCACTCACTGCAATACAGTAAAGAACCAAACATTTGAGCCTGTTGTGGTCATGTCACACATTACAGCAATGCATTCTGGATTAGAGCCAAAACTATTGTATAGGAGTATATAGTACATACTATACAAAGTATAAGTAACAATTTATTTGATTTACTTGACATCATTGTAAATTTAAATTGATTTGGCAATAGCCTACTTAATATAATTTAGTAACAATTCCTACCACTTTATTTTTTATTTTTTTTACAATACTTTAATAAAATATTCATTAAAATATAATTAAACATTTTATTAAACTAATCATTTCTTAATGAGATCATGACAGTTGACAGATTTTCATATACATTTAAATCTGATCGGTTTAGTATTATACAATGTCCTGTTATGTGACAATGTGACAGTTTCTCTTTCTATGTGCAGTGGATGAAATGTTTATTATTTTACCAAAACAAGAGGGATTATACAAAGTGCATGTTATTTTTTTATTTTGTACTGACCTGAATAAGATATTTCACATAAAAGACATTTACATGTAGTCCACAAGAGAAAATAATAGTTGAATTTATAAAAATGACCCCTGTTCAAAAGTTTACACACTTGAGTCTTAATACTATGTTGTTACCTGAATGATCCACAGCTGTTTTTTGTATGCTTTTTTTTTTTGTGATAGTTGTTCATGAGTCCCTTGTTTGTCCCGAACAGGTAAACTGCCCAGTGTTCTTCAGAAAAATCCCACAAATTCTTTGGTTTTTCAGCATTTCTGTGTATTTGAACCCTTTCCAACAATGACTATGATTTTGAGATCCATCTTTTCACACTGAGGACAACTGAGGGACTCATATGCAACTACTACAGAAGCTTCAAACACTCACTGATGCTTCAGAAGGAAAAAACATGCATTAAGAGTCAGGGGGTGAAAGCTTTTGAACGAAATGAGGATGTGAACTTTTTTCTTATTTTGCCTAAATATCTTTTTTTTTTTTCTCCATTTAGTACTGCCCTTCAGAAGCTACAGAAGATACTTACATGTTTCCCAGAATTTACCCTGATCTTCAAATTCAAAAAGTTTTCACCCATAGCTCTTAATGCTTTTTTTTTTCTTCTGGAGCATCAGTGAGCATTTGAAACTTCCGTAATAGTTGCAAATGAGTCCCTCAGTTGTCCTCAAAATGGGTTCAAATACACAAATGCTGAAAAACCAAAGAATCTGTGGGACCTGAAGGACTTTTCTAAAGAACAGCAGACAGTTTAACTTTTAAGGACAAACAAGGGACTTATGGACAACTATCAGTAAATAAAAAAACACAGCTGTGGATCATTCAGGTAACAACACAGTCACAATCAAGTGTATGTAAACTTTTTAATAGGGTAATTTTTATAAATTATTTTCTCTTGTGGGCTATATGTAAACATATTTTATGTTAAATATCTTATTTAAGTCAGTACTAAATAAAAAATAACATGCATTTTGTATGCTCCCTCTTATTTTGGTAAAATAATGAACAATTTGCAGATTCTGCAAGGTGTGTGTAAACTTTTGACTTCAACTGTACAGTACCTAAATGTTGATTTAATGTTGAATTAATGATGCAATCACCCAGTGAATTACACATGACACATTGGTTCTGGTTTGACACATACCTGCAAACCTGATTTTGACCAGATCCAGAGGATGCAGCACCAGTGTGGACAACACCCCTCCACTGAGCCCTGCTATTAGATTCTCGATCTTCACATGGCTGAAGAGTCTCTGCAGGCTGCCGGTGAGGGTCAGGGGTACAGGAGAGCCCGGACTGGGACTGGGGCTCATGACTGCTCCCTTACTGCTCGTCAACACACAAAATCACTTACTTAACAATTTAAACTACCTTATAGAATCGGTTCAACCCATTTAGAACGGTAAAGAACTTTCTGGGATTTGTTATTACACCCGTTATAAGCCAAAGTTTCAGTAAGAATTAACTGTGTGCATGACCTTACCCGTTAATGTCAGATCATACACAGTGACAGCAGAGAACATTCGGAAACATGCTGAAACTGGAACATGGCGCTTTAGACAACACAAACTGCGCATGCGTAGCATCGCACTTTCAAAATAAGAGTCTTCGCCAAGTCACATGAAGAAACAATGGACGAAACGGTCAATAACATAGAAAAAAGTAATCAACTAATAAAGAAAAGATAAAAAAACTAAGATTCCTAAAATATTACAGAGAAGTATTTAAAGAAAACTCGCAGAAAAAGGTGTATGCGTTTGTGTTTGTTCATTGTTTAATTTATAACTATTGGTCATTATTTTAATGGATTTTTATGTGATCCGTATGCTATTTTTTGTATTGTCTGTTTAAGCATTATTTTAAAATAACGATACATTAGAATAATAATAATAATGATAATCAACTAAATATATTAAAATAAAAAGAGACCTACATTACAAAAAATAAACAAAAAATAAACGTTTTTAGATTATTAGATTATGACAGTCGACAGTATATGAATTATTCATACCTTGTTTTCTTCTACAGTATCACTTTTCTCCCCTATTTTTCTTTTCTCTGTTATTATGTTATGTAATACAATGTTATTGTTTTTTTTTAATTAAAAACAAATTGTGTCATGATGATGAAAATAATCATCAGAATAACCAGGTACTGAGAAATATTAAAAGGCATTAAGTTTAAAATATACTGTTATTGTTTTCTGAATTTTTTATAAAAAATGACGAAAATTATTATTAAAATAACCAGATACTGAGAAACATTAAAAGCCATTCATATTAAAATATACCGATTTATTATTTTTATGAAAGATTTTATTTATTTTATTGACCGTTCAAAATTTTAGAAGTCAAAATTTTCAAATCTCTCAATTTAAAGCTAAATACAATTAAACAAAGCATCAGTTTCACATACAAAAATGTCTAAATGTCTAGTTTTATAAATAAATAACCATATAATACAATAATACTAATACAATAATAATATAATTTTACAAACCACTTCATAAGCCTTTATTTTGAGGTACTTTTATTGTGTATGCAGTAAAAGTATGTAGGCCAAAGTTTACCAACCGTCTTCAGACCATAAATCTTTATTCTGAACGTTTTAGAAATTATAGATTTGGATAAATAGGAAAAAAAGATTTAAATTATTTATCTCTCTTTCTGATCTGCTCCTGGGAGGTGTGCGTGCGTACTTACTATCGCGAGATTTATTGATTTGCCTGGCTATTCACCAAAGTCGAGCAACGTACTTTACGTAACCATTCTCCATTCATGTGAATGGCTTCTACGCCATTGGCGTAGTCGAGTTTTGCGGAAGTGGTATCAAGGGGAATGTAGGGCTTCCAAAGAACGATCGGTTTCTAAAGCGGCACTTGAACGTTAATATTATGGGTAAGTTCCTCTCACTTTTACGATATACCAGTCACTAAACATCGCCGTTTGAATCTCGGTAACGCTTACGTGGCGTTCGGGTCTAATTAGTCGAAGCATTTCGGTGGCTTAAATCGACGCTCGCTAGTGTTTTTACTGTAATTTAGGTTAGTGATAGCGCGCGAGGCATTTCCTGTCAGTTTTTTTCCTTTCGTGAGTCATTGAAGAACGAAAAACGGACTGCGTTCGTTAGAATTTAATCAAAATTAACCAAACACACTCAATTTTCAAAGTTTTCCCTAATTGGTAAATATAACACGCACGAAATTTGCAGTAATACTCGTTTTAGAACATAAGCAAGCTAATGTAGGTTAGCAGCTAATCACACAACTGCTGGAATAATCTCATTTCTAAATGTTGGTTACATGTTTAATAAACATATTTGGAGTTTAATAGAAATATATGTCTTGCAATCTCTATGAAAAGTTTTGTAGGTGACTACTAAACAGAAAAAGTCCCACTGACAGGTTTGAAAATAAAAATTCGATGTTGTTTTGCAGATTGTCTTTAGAATTGCTGTGTAATAATCTAATTTTAAAGCAGTTTACATTGAATAGCTGTCCAAATGTCACCCAAACCTGCTGTTTTGTGAAATTAGATGCTCTGCAAAAGCAAAAACAATGTTTTTCCAGCTGTTGGTTAGTGATTCAGTGAATTAAAGCATGTAAAGGTGCTTTTAAAATGTTTATTTATTCAATTAACATCAAACCAGATGCTGCATGTCATTCAGTCGTGCACTAAAACTGCGGTTTAGGCTCTCACATCCTGTAGACAGATCTGTTTTAAACAACTCAATGCTTCACCTGGTTTGACGCGGGGTTTGTGTATTTTACTTTCAGCTGTGTGGCTTTAGTATTTGCCTTTATATTAGAGTTACTTCTGATCCGTTTGGCATAATTTTGAGTCTGAGGTTTGTGTATATCGCTTAGACTCATTAAAATAATACTGTAAATGCCGAGCAATAGATTTATAGCCTTAAGAAACCAAGTCGTCATGCAGAATAAATGCTGCTGGTGACATTAAAAGATGCAGCCGAGTGTAACCGCATGTCTTTTTTTGTGACCTCTGCATCTCAAATTCTGCACCATCACTTCTCATGTGGTGCCGCACATTAATCAGCACAATATGGTCACACATCTTGTGGTTTATGTACAAAAATATTGCTCTTGTTTGACTTTCCGGTAATTGTGATTAAATGAAAGAGAATTCAGCTGTCAGGCCATTATCAGAAATCGTAATCGCAAGAGTTTGGACACACCACTAGTCATGCTTTATTATTTCTATTTTTCCGCATTTTAAGCATCAGTGAGAATAGTCTTGACAGGAAATATTACACAAATCAAACCTATTTGAGCTTCTTCAATGTATCCAAGCCTTTTCTAACTTTCATATATGTGATCCTGGACCGCAAAATGATTTAAATTGAATCTGAAAGCTTAATAAATAAGCTTTCAATTGATGTTTAGTTTGTTGGGATATGACAATATTTGGCTGAGCCTGAGATACAACTATTTGAAAAATTGGAATGTGAGGGTGCAGAAAAAACAAAATATTGAGAAAATTGTCTTTAAAGTTGTCCAAATTAAGTTCTTGGCAATTCATATTACTAATCAAAAATTGTGTTTTAATATATTTACAGTAGGAAATTTACTAAATATCTTCATGGAACATGATCTTAATATAATAATTTTTGGTATCTATAATTTAAATATTTTGACCCATACAATGTATTGTTGGCTATTGCTACAAATATACCTGTGCAACTTATGATTGGTTTTGTAGTCCAGGCAGGGTCACATTAACAGAATTATGTAGGCATAGCTGTGTGTAAAACGAATTTCTTGCATTTAGTCTTTAGATGGAAGTGTTTTTAGGATTGTGAAAAAAGTAAATGCAGTTTATCATTTTTTCTCATATTTTTGAGGGTTATAAAAAGAAAAAAAAATATCCTGGGTCAGTGGTTTTTACACACAAACCCCAAATATGACCATCCTAATGCAGCAGGGCCCATCCTAAAATTTAAAATCAGCTAAATAGCAAAAAAAGAAGATGGATGTTATAAAAAAAAAAATAATATTTAGAATATTCTAAATAAATTTTCTAAAATATTATTTAGAAGTTTTTAGTTTCTATTTTGTTCTATTTAGTTTCGAAATGTATTTCTCTAATTGTAGCACTGTACTGTTGACTGTAATATTTATTTAAATAAAGTATTTTATTGAAATGATTTTTTAAATGTATTTTTTCCACAGTTTTTTTTTCCACTTGACTCCCCTAAAAATGTCTTGTAAACCCCAAATACATTCATGCATGCCATTTAAGCGTAAGGCTTTAGATAGAAGTGTTTTTAGGGTTGTGAGAAAAGTAAATGCAGTTCATTATGTCACTCTTTCTTTCTGATACTTTGCCAATAATAATAATGGTGTGATTTATATTTTTTTCTTTATTTTTGTTTTGGTGACTTAATGTGAGGAATATTCCACGTTTTGTTGCCACATTGAGTTTTTGAGGGTTAAAAAAAGTTAAAACCATCCTAGATCTGTGGTTTTCAATTTTTTTGCATGCCACAGACCCCAAATATGATCATCCTGATGCAACAGAGCCCATCCTGAAATTTGAAAGCCAGCTAAATAATTTCATTATTAAAAAATAATAATGTATAAAGAACATTAACATTATAAGTAAATATTATACATAAATTATCCCAAATATTTTTCCTTTTTCCCTCTGCTTGTTGTATTGTACTGTTGAATGTAATATATATATTTTAAAAAATATTTAAATACATTTTTTTTTTACATTCTTTTTTTCCACTTGACCCCAGTTTTAAAACTGCTTTATTCTTCAGTAGTTGTTTGTATATGTTTGATTAGACTCACTTGCGTCATTGAGCCTCTGACGTTCACTCATCACTTCAGCTTAAACTTTTTTTTTTTGACTTGCCAAAGCAATTCCAAGCATTTGAAGCCTGTGTATATGTCATGAATTTTTGTGCTTTTTCTCTCTCCCTCTTTGTCCAAAAATGCTGTCGTATGCTGAACTTTGGACGTGCAAAACATCTCTTCTGACATCTTCATTGCTCCTCATCACCCAAACCAAATTCTGGAATTCAAATACACAGCAGTAAGTATGACAAATACACGGAGAATAGCGCATTATCACCTTCTGTTTGCTTATTTGACAATGTGTGAGAGAGTTTCTCAAATCAAAAAAGTGTTTTCCTCTCTGTTTTCAGCAGCAGAAGAATCTGGAGGGATACGTGGGCTTCGCAAGCCTTCCCAACCAAGTGTACAGAAAGTCTGTGAAGCGGGGCTTTGAGTTCACCCTGATGGTTGTGGGTAAGGAAACACATTCTTTGAATGTATTGATTTTGATCTGCTTTATAACCTTCGGTATGCAGCTCGCAAATACCAAACGTGTAACAAAGTTAGTGACACGTGATGGATTCAGTGTACGCTCCAGTCATTATGACCACTTGAGGAGCTTCCTGTCTAGTTTTGAACATTTGCCAGTTTGAGACTACATTCTTGACATTTGGTCTAAACGCTGTTTGGATAACCACACAGGAAGCAGGGGTTGAATGGCAGTGATTTCACATCCTGTTCATCTTGAAAAATGCAGGCTTTTCGGTGAAGAACACCTAAATGGCTGACATTTTCGAAAGCGTAGCTTTGAAGTTGATCCGTTTACGTTTAATCAAGTTTGCAGTGATACAAGATCTGTCTTGTTTTTGCTAGAATTTGCTCTGAAAGCTTACAGTGCAGTGTTTGCTTTGGCTTTGCATGCGAGCTGCGGTTTTGTACCCGACATCCCCTGCGTTTATGAATCTGACCCCGGGACTCGTGGTTGTGTGTGCTTGAGTTATTTTCGGTCGCGAGTGAAAGACATGTTCGAGAGACATTATTTGTGGTCTTTATAGCTGCAAAATATTGTCTTTGGGAGGACTTGGGAGAAGGCTAAAACATTCTCATCACATAATATCCTAACATTGATCTGATTTTCTGTCATTAATGAAGTTTTATAGTGCTGATTTGTAATACAAATTGGCTGTGCTGTGTGGGTGGACTTTACCCAGTTGTTCTAGCGTTAGTGTTTGGGTATGGAAACCGTCCAAGTCTGTAATGGTGCCAGCCACTCGCCCTGCCAGAAGCAATTTACTCTAGTTAATGTGCTGACCTCACTGCGTGAGACCGCACAGATGAATGCCACGCTCTCTTAGTTCTAACCTTGATCCAGCGCTCATCCGTTTACTCTAGTTTAGTCCCGCTGCTTGCGCTCTGTATTCACACCAGTGCTAAACACATAATGAAGCGTCATCAATCATCACAAGAATGCTTGTTTGAATTTCCCAAACAATTAGCAGTAAGTATTTAGAGTGAAGTTCACTTAGTCACATCTTGGCCATTAACGGATTTACTAAAGAACTGCCAAAAAGCTGCTTGCGAGGTTAATTCCACTGTTTCTCCCATGGGCTTCTTGGGGTTCTTAGACTGGATGCAAAAATACTGTTCCCTTCAGCATTGACGTAATATATCTAGAGGAAATTCACACAGGGCATGTCCGTGCATTCCATCTGCATTATTATTTTAATTGTTCGTCTATTTACTCATGCATCAGATGGATGCTACTGTCTCATTCCAATAATGTCACATTTTTAAGATTTTAAATGTAATAAATCAGATGTTAAATTGCCATTTTGAGATTAAGTGCTGCATTTCCCCCCTTTTATTCTTTCCAAATATTATTTTTGTGAATCGTAAGTAAATATTCTGTAATAAGAAGCAATTTTGTCAAATAATCTGCAGTAAATCACCCTGCTTCTTAGATATTGTATCTGCATTGGCTATTTCAAAGCCAAATACTGTATTTTATACAGAACTGTTTAAATGTTTGGTTCTGTTTTTTAAAAGGTGGTGTCTTATGATCATCAAGGCTGCTTTTATTTAATGCAAAATACAACAGGAGCAGTAATATTGTGAAATATTTTTTACTATTTAAGATAACTGCTTTCTATTTGAATATATTTTAAAATGCTATTTATTCCTGTGATCAAAGCTGAATTTTCATCATTACTCCAGTCTTCAGCGTCACATGATCCTTCAGAAATCATTCTAAAATGCTGATTTGCTGTTCAAGAAACATTTATTATTATTATCAATATTTAAATTATTTTATTATAGAAATTAATACTTATATTTAGCAAGGCTGCTTTAAATTGATGATACATTTGTAATGTTACAAAAGGTTTCTATTTCAGATAAATGCTGTTATTCTGAACTTTCTATTCATCAAATAATTCTGAAAATCCTGAATTCTGAAAAAAATCTACTTCTGTTTTTTGAGCAGCAAATCAGAATATTAGAATCATTAGGATCATGTGACTGGAGTAATGATGCTAAAAATTAAGCTTTGAAATCACAGGAATTTTGTAACAGTGTAAATCTCTTTGCTTTGACTTTAATTTTTTAATTTTATTAATTTATAATCCTTGCTGAATAAAAAATCTGACCGACCCCATAATTTTGACTGATAATGTAAACACGGAAAAAACTTAACCTAATCTTACATAAAACTAAAACCTTATTCTTTTGCTCTTTCAGGCAGTGTTCTTTTAGTAAATCTATTTTTTTATAGGATGTTGTACTGAATTCAGGTCTCATTTTAACCTCTGTATTTTCTTTTTTTTTTTTTTTTTTTTTTTTTTCAGGAGAGTCTGGGTTGGGAAAGTCCACGCTGATAAATTCTCTGTTCCTGACGGATCTGTACGGATCTGGAGAATATCCTGGACCCTCGCACAGAATCAAGAAAACAGTTCAGGTAGTTCAGAGTGAAGATTTGTTTCTTAACTGTCAGTAAATGCAGCTTGTTCTTTTTTTCAGTTCTGCTCTGGGAACTGAAAGTGAAAAACACCTTTTTAAAACTGAATATAGTTTTATGAAGGTTTTTTGATCATAACTCCACACACATATTTCCAGGTTCCTATGCTACTATACTCTTGGCTTCTCAAACATACTTAAGTAATACTTCAGTAATAGCTCTGCTATGTTCTGCATGTTTGTACTTGTAGCCTTTAGACTGACTGTGAGTCCTAAGCTTTACACAACATTTCAGCTTTATGATAATTGCCTTTGCATCACACACCACTAATACCCAGTGGTATGTAAACAGAAGTGACCAAGCAGACACTAGCTACTAGTGTTTACACCAGCCATTTGTGAGGTCTTACTTATTAAATATTTATTAGAGCATATGCAGATGTAGAAATAGTAATTCAAATGGTGTTATCCACAGGTGGAGCAGTCCAAAGTGTTGATGAAGGAGGGAGGCGTCCAACTTCTGCTCACGATAGTGGACACTCCAGGATTTGGAGACGCTGTGGACAACAGCAACTGGTGAGAACAGTTTCAGTGTGCCAGATTTAATTATAACAGCATGGTTTAATATCAGGTTGCTTGATATAATTAGATAGCTATGTGATTGTGTTTTCATTACCGTGGTGTAAATGCATGACCTGAATCTCTCGTGTGTTTTCTGCTCCAGCTGGCAGCCGGTCATTGACCACATCGACAGTAAGTTTGAGGATTATCTGAACGCCGAGTCTCGTGTAAACAGACGGCAGATGCCGGACAGCAGAGTGCACTGCTGCCTGTATTTCATCGCACCCTCAGGACATGGGTGAGTGATTGGAGACCTGTCCTGCTTTCTCGCAGTTTATTATTCTATTAATGTCTTAAAGGTTGTATCAGCGATTTCTAGCCTAAAACATAAAGTGTCAATTTCAGCTGACCTTTCTTCACGATCCGCTCGCTGCCAGCCCCATAAATTGTCTGTGAAAAAAACGCGTCTCTCTGGTCAGCCTAGGGTCCGAGATATGCCAAAAAAACAATCGGCGCTATTAACTATTCCACAGATGAACAAACAGTGTTCCAACCAATCAGTGTCAGTGGTTTGGTGTTGTGGACTTTCCTACTGGTGCAGGGATGTGAGGGAGGCGGTGCGAAAGTCCACAACACCAAACCCCTGACGCTGATTGGTTGGAACACTGTTTGTTTATGTGTGGAAAGGTTGGTAGTGCCGATTGTTTTTTTGGCATATCTCGGACCCTAGGCTGACCACAGAGACGCGTTTTTTTCACAGACAATTTATGGGGCAGGCAGCGAGCGGATCGTGATGAAAGGTCAGCTGAATTTGACACTTTATGTTTCAGGCTAGAAATCGCTGATACAACCTTTAAATGAAGGCGAAACCTTACCACTGATCTGTTGACCACCCCATTTAGTATCACTAATTAAAGTAGTTCCTGTGCATTAGTGACGCAATTTTTTTCAATTTGAGGTTGGAAAAGTATGATATATATAGAGAGATATATATACACAGTTGCAATCGAAATTATTCAACCCCCTTGACATGCAAGACATTTTGTTCCAGATAATTTGTTTTTCTAAAAACAAATCTACAAAGGCATTAGTACACTATTAGATAAAGTATTTTAATACACATTTGAGTAATTCTGAGAACATAAATTGATAAATAATGAAAAAAAAATCTAATTGCTCTAAACGTTCATGTTCAAAATTATTTAACCCCCAAAAGTAAAATTTGGTGCAGAATCTTTTATTATTTAAAACCACCAATAAACGCTGTTTGAAAGTGTTTAGAAGCGTTGATCACCTCTCTACTGCAATCTTGGACCATTCCTCTGCTGAAAAAGCTTTAGATCACAGATAATCTTTGGTTTTCACTTTGCCACTGCTTTCTTCAAATTCGACCAAATATTTTCAATGAGAATTAAATCTGGAGACTGAACAGGCCACTCAAGAACATTCTGTGACTGATCCCTGAACCAAGCATAAGTAGATTTGGATGTTTACTTTGGGATGATTGTCCTGCAGGAAAGTCCATTGATCATCATCTTCGGTCTTTGCTCTAAAGGCATCTCAATTCTTGGCAAAATGGCCTGATACTTCAAAGAATCCATGGTTTCCTTCATACTTCCACTACAGTCCACTTCATGCTACAGTAAAACAACCCCATAATTGGATCAGCCCACCTCCATGTTTGACCATGGAGATAGTGTTCTTCTGCTCATTAGTTTTCCCTTTTTTGCACCAGACATACCGCTGATCTATACGTCCAAAAAATTCTAGTTTGGTCACATCACTCCATTAAACATTCTTCCAGAACTCCACAGGTCTATCCAAATAAATTTTAGCATATTCAAGCTGACATTTTTGTTCTTCTTGATCAAGATTGGTATTCGCCAAGATGCCCCAACATGAAAGCCATGCTTATCTTATGTTATCTTCTACTCTGGAATGAAATATTTTTCCTCCTTTCATCGGGTCATCTCGCAAGTCTTTGGCTGTACATTGCAGGTTTTTCTCAGTTGGTCGGATCAAACATTTTATGAAATTGTGCATTTTTGGTTCAACACCCTCAAAGGTTTTCTGGTACAACACACTTTAAACTAAGGAATAAGGCTTTTAATGTCTTAGAAATCTTCACACAGCCTTAGACTTTATAATACAATAAAACTATTTCTTCTCTATAGCTTTTGTGAAAGCTCTGTTGACTTTACCATATTTGCTACTCAACTTCAACACATGCATGGGATAATGGTATAGGTGTGTAACATCTCAAGCTGATTCAGTTTTTTTTAATAGTTTCTAAAGGCTTAATTTTGTTCCCTACCACAAAAATAAATGACTTAAAACGGCAATGTTGAATAGGGGTTGAATAATTATGACAGCTGTGTTATTAAAAAAATCCTAGAACTCCAACACATTACATTATATATTGACATTGTCACTTTTAATATGCCAGTACACTGTTGTAGATGCAATTTTTATAAATTCCTGAAGCTTCAATCAAGCTTTTATTTGTAAAGTACTGCAGTCTCTGGGGGGTAGGGTTGTAACGGTATACCGGTATGGCGGTTTATTGCGATATTGACATGTACGATTATCATATCGTGCACATTTGCTTATCCCCGGTTTTGAAAAAAAATTATAATAATGAAACCAGATCTCACCCGTGCTGCCGTGTATATGCAACTTCTTTCCACTTGACTGCTTAGACTCCACCCATACCTTTACAGCGGCGAAAATGTCAGAGACATACGCAGCAAATTCTAATCTCTATCTCCCGCGGCCCGCCGAAAAGAAAAAAATGTAAATCTGCAGTATGGGAATATTTTGAGTATCCGAAAAATGATTGCGGGGTTGTCCTTGAAGATGGATATCCAGTTTGTAAGAAATGTGGACGATGAGTGGCCGCTAAAGGAGGAAATTACATATTCTCCCATTTTCGCGAACACCATCCCTCCGTGAAGATAAAGCTAAATTCCTTATGGCCGTATTATTTCTGTGATGCAAAGGGAATCCCAATTAGAGTATAATACAGATGTCACGTAACATGTGCGATTTGATAGATAGATAGATGGATGAATAAATCAAAATATAGCAGTGCAGTAAATTAAATCGCGATGTGTGTGTCTGTGAATAAACAGCGCAAAAAGACTGCTATATATTGTAATTCTATATTCTGTGCGTCTCTATGAATGAGCAGCGCCGTTTCGCCTTGTAGATCTAGTACACACTCAAGTACATGAGGCTCATGGTTTTTAAAGCGTCTGTCTCACTCACTATTGCCGCGTTTCAGGCAAACCGTAACTCGTGTTTTTCCAACCTTCTACCCGTGAAAGTGCACCGGAACGGCCGTCAAACCCGTGACTTCCCACTCGTTAACTCGTACTAGATCGATATAATCCCAGTTCGGAGTTCTGAGGTGACATAGCCCGCGAAACCACTATGTCAGCACCTACGGGTGCGGCGTTTATGCAAGTGGTAACGTTACACAGTAAAAAAAAATAGCCTTTAGGACAATATAACGTTGCGAACAAATTAATAATAATGTAATTATTATAAATGCGCTCAGGCAGTTTGGGGTGACTTGCCTGGAACGCTACAAAGTGAAGACGTAAACACATGAAACATATCCAGAGCCACTCTCAGAGAACACTTAATGATCATTTTATAATTTCATTTAAAATAATAATCATCAAATACACTAACTGAAATGCATAGGTTTTTAGTACAACCTGTCAAAAAAACGTTTGGTTAAGCCTGAAGAAATAATGACTGAAATATATATATAATGCATGCTGATGAAATCTGGCAAATGTGGCCAGAAAGTATTGTTGTGTTCCTGCCACAAGTGTACCTTCGGAGAGGATGTTTAGTACAAGTGGATACATTCTCTCACCTCAGCGGTCAAAATTGAGCCCTGAAAATCTCAACATGCTTACATTTTTTCATCATAACCTGACCTGAAAAAAAGCTAAGAAATGCATGCTGCTATGATAATCTCAGGAAAATATTAACAAACATGACCCTGCACATATTGCTCTCCCATATATGCTGTTAAAGAGGAAGGATCAGTTTGGTTTATTCGTGTCTAATATAAAGAGAAATAACTTATTCCGTATTTTGTTCAAATGGGTGATGCGCAACTTCATTTTCATTTTTTCCCCCCCAAAAGGTAGACTCATACTTCCATGAGTTTACTTTTTATTTTCATTAAAAAAAGTTTGTTACAATAAACCATGTTCAACCAAAAAACATCTCTTTTTATTCATTTAAGGGTCATTGTAGCTGATGATGATTATAATAATAATAATAATGATAGTTTAATACCGTATACCACGAAACCGTGAAACCGTGATATTTTCTGAGACGATTATCATACCGTGAAAATCTCATACCGTTACAACCCTACTGGGGGGTTGAATAATTTTGATTGCAACTATATATATATATATATATATATATATATATATTACAGTCAAGACCTTTACATTGTTACAAATAACAAAGTATTTAGAATAAATGCAGTTATTTTGACTAAAGAATTCTGAGAAAATATCAGTTTTTCCAAAAATATTAAGCAGCACAGCCATTTTCAAGCTATGTTTCTGATTTCTGAAGCATCATGTGACACTGGGAAAATTTTGCTCTGCATCACAGAAGTAAATCATTTTAAAATACACTACCAGTCAAAAGTTTTTGAACGGTAAGATTTTTAATGTTTTTTTAAAGAAGCTCTGTTGCTCATCAAGGCTGCATTTATTTGATTCAAAGTACAGCAAAAACAGTCACATTTTGAAATATTTTTACTATTTAAAATAACTGTTTTCTATTTGAATATATTTTAAAATGTAATTTATTCCTGTGATTTCAACGCTGAATTTTTTGCATCATTACCCCAGTCACATGATCCATTAGAAATCAATGTAATATTCTGTGTAGTTTGCTGCTCAAAAACATTTATTATTATCATTATGTTGAAAACAGCTGAGTAGAATTTTTCTCAGGATTCTTTGATGAATAGAAGGTCAGAAGAACAACATTTATCTGAAATAGAGATTTTTTTTGTAACATTATAAATGTCTTTATCACTTTTGATCAATTTAAGGCATCCTTGCTAAATACAAGTATTAATTTCTGTAAGGTTTGTATTTCAGATGTAGACTGATCTTTGGATCTTTCTTTTCATCAAAGAATCTTGTTTTAAATATTGATAATAATAATAAAAAAAGGTTTCTTGAACAGCAAATCAGCATATTAGAATGATTTTTGATGTTTAAAGTTCAGTTTTGATTACAGGAATAAATTACATTTTAAACAGTTATTTTAAATAGTAAAAAATATGCTGTATTTTGCTGAATTTTGGATCAAATAAATGCAGGCTCGTTAAGCAGAAAATAATTTTAAAAACATTAAAAGTCTTACTGTTCAAATACTTTTGACTGGTAGCGTATATTAAAATAGAAATTGGTTATTTTAAATAGTGATTTTACAATATTACTGATTTTTACTATTTTGTTTATATCAAATAAATGCAGCCTAGTTTCAAATGCAGTCTTGATGCAGAGATTTTTATATTTTTTTGTATATCATAAATTAAATTTGTGAGTTTATTTCCTGCTAAGATGTCTAATAATGGATTTCATTGACAAACCGGAGCTGAGGTCACTGAAATGTTCCTCTTAGTCAGTGAAAACATTAGAATGACTGTGTTACTGTAAGCATCTGTTCTCAGACAATAACAGATCTGTCCGAGGTTGCAGTGAAGATGCAGGAACGTGTCGCTCTATTCAGTCTTGTGTCCACACAGTCATGATGATTATCAGAACTGAAGCGTGGAAGAAAGTAAATAATATGGGTGTTGTTGCCCTTGATTCAAAACGGAAACCAATTTAGCAGTAAAAACACACCACAGGACCACTAGTGACTTTTTTGGCTTTTATAAAACAACAAAACGGCAATATTTCAATTAATAATATTTAAAAAGACACCAGTGTTTAATACATAATTATGTAATGGTTATTTTGTTTGCTTTTCATATTAATTTATTAAATACTTGTATTCTCTTAAAATGTTTAACATTTAGTTGGATGTTTGAACTACATTATTACCTTTTCCAAAGCAAATGTGAGTGTTTTTTAACTGTGCAAAAGTTCAAATCCCTAACCTTTTGCGTTTGCAAAAGACCATTAAAAAGCTATTGAGACTGAGAGAACTGTGTGATCATTATCATGGTGTTGTGTTGTATGTTTTTCCACCAGACTGAAACCTTTGGACATCGAGTTTATGAAACGGTTGCATGAGAAGGTCAACATCATCCCACTGATTGCCAAAGCAGATACCCTGACACCCGAAGAGTGCCAACAGTTCAAGAAACAGGTCAGTTTAAAACTCCTAATTAAGAAAAAGGCAAGAAGAGACAGCATGAGTTCAAGCCTCCGGCACCATGTGTGTCTTGAGTGCTTTGCCATCTGTCAAGAGTATTATCTCTGCAGGGACCATGAGCAGGAGCGCAGCATTACCGCCTAGACAGGAAAGATCAGATAAAAAGATTTGAGCACATCCACGAATAAATAAACAGAGGATGTTCCTCAACCCTAAACAATCGCTCTTGGTGATCCTCTGGAGGTTGTGTGCTGGGCCCGAAGGAATCACAGAGAAGTTGTGTGATTTTTAAAGTCGTTTTTATGCTTCTGTAGATTATGCGAGAAATCCTGGAGCACAAGATCAAAATCTACGAGTTTCCGGAGACGGATGATGAGGAGGAAAACAAGATTGTGAAAAAAATCAAAGTAAGAGTTCCACACTTCTATAATATGTTTTTGAGGTCACATTGTGTTTGTACTTTCCAAAAGGAAATAGAAATATCTTATTTTCTATGATCTATCCCCTTTAAGTGTTGTTCATATAGGAGAACAGTGTAATAAATTGATAAAAATTTCTGGATCTGTGTCTGTGGAGGTGGACAGTGCATGTGGTTCACCAGGTGGCTGTACATTGAAAGTCTGCCAGGCTTTGCATGTTACTTTAGCACAGATTCCTTGTACACAGCCATCCATGAGTCTCTCTCTCTTTCTCTTTCTCTCTCTCTCTGAAGGATCGGTTGCCCCTGGCTGTGGTCGGAAGCAACACTATCATCGAGGTGAATGGCAAGAAGGTTAGAGGAAGGCAGTACCCATGGGGAGTGGCAGAAGGTAGATGCTCTTGAAATGCCTTTGACACTGAAATGCATCTGAAATTATTAAAGTTGCGGTTTTAATTTCAAACCTATGAACATTTCAGTTGGGCAGCTAACGTTAAAATAATTAACTAGGAGTGGTATTGTGCAGGATCGGGTGATTTAAGAATATGTCACTGAACTAGGTTCCCACTTGGATAGAAAACGTGTAAATATTAAGAAATAATACCAGGAAAATTCAGCTTTGCTTTTCAGGAATAAATTATGTTTTAAAATATATTAGAATAGAAAAAGAGCTATTTTAAATTATAATAATCTTTCACAATATTACTGATTTTACTGTATTTTTTAATCAAATAAATTTTTCTTTCAAAAACATAATTTTTTTTACTGACCTTAGTCTTTTGAACAGTATTGTAGTTGTTTCTGGATGTGATTATATGCTCTAATAAATTATTACATCAGCTAGAAATTACTGTTTGTCAGGTCAGTCTTTGTAAATAATAAGAAATTATACCAGGACAATTCGGCTTTGCACCACAGGAATAAATTACATTTCAAAATATATTTGAATAGAAAACTGTTATTTTAAATTGCAATTATATTTCACAATTTTACTGCATTTCTGATAAAATAAAAGCAGCCTTAGTGAGTGTCAGAGACTTTTTTTCAACAACAATAAAACAATTTTACTGACCTCAATCTTTTGAACAGTATTGTAGTTGTTCCTGGATGGGATTTTATGCTCTAATACATTATTAAATCAGCTAGAAAGTACTGTTTGTGAAGTCAATCTTTGTAAATACTGATAAATTATACCAGGGAAAATTCAGCTTTGCATCACAGGAATAAATTACATTTCAATATATATTTGAATAGAAAACAGTTATTTTAAATTGTAATAATATTTCACAATATTACTGATTTTATTGTATTTCTGATCAAAAAATGCAGCCTTAGTGAGTGAGAGAGACTTTTTTCACAAAATCTTACTGACTTCAACGTTTAAACAGTATTGTAGTTGATCCTGGATGTGATTGTATGCTCTAATAAATTATTACATCAGTTAGAAATGACTGTTTGTGAGGTCAATCTTTGTACATTTCTATAAAGTCTTTATCCAGCAGTTAACAATTACAAATGGCATTTGAAAAACAGCTTGATGCGTTTAAAACCTGATTATCTTTTTTTTCCCTCCACAGTTGAGAATGGAGACCACTGTGATTTCACACTCTTAAGGAATATGCTTATCAGGTACAAAACATAGCCGCCGCAAGTCAAAATACAGTTTGCGTTTGGCTGAAGTCTTGTGGAAATAAGCTGTGGAAACCCAACAGCAATAGCTTTGGGGAGTGAACGAGACTTCACTTTAGCAATTTGACCACAAGAGCAACTTCTGTTAAATGCATTGCTTAAAAAGTGTGCTTTTGCTCTTTTTCTTCAACATAAATGCTACTTGGTTTGATATTTTATATATCTAATGTATTGCCACTTATACTTTGAGCATGGCTTTGTGGAGCCAGTGTATAAAAATGTACTTGTTTACCTTGTTTTATGTCAGAACCCACATGCAGGACCTCAAGGACGTCACAAATAACGTCCATTATGAGAACTACAGAAGCAGGAAGCTTGCGGCCGTTACCTGTAACGGAATCGACAACAACAAAACCAAAGGCCAGCTCACCAAGTAAGTTGCAACAATTCTGTCTGCTTGATCCAAGAACATGCACTTCATATCAAATGACAAAGGCCTTTGCCTGCATGGATTGTTATGAGATTCATGATGTTTATACACTATAAGTGTGAGCGGAAATGCCTGGAATAATGTAAGACTGCAGATAGCATCCGTTATATGCAGGGTTACATTCCATGCTGCCTCATCTCAGACGCTTAAAACACCCTCGACTCGCGACTCTGACCTCATTGAGTCACAACGTGTGAATGTAAATTATAACACTCAAGCAACAATGTGTTCCTGGCACGTGTCACTCAACGTCTTTGGTGTTGCGTGTATGAATTTTAACAGCCGTCTGATTATTAGTAATGTTATATTAGCATTTATGTTTATGAATGATTTAATACAGCTGTTAGATTTTCAATGTTTTTTAAAGAAGTCCTTTCTGTTCATTAAGGCTGTATTTGTTTGATTAAAAGTATAGAAAAAGCAGTAATATTGTGAATATTATTGCAAATTAAAATAGTGGTTTTCTATTATAATATACTTTAAAATATAATTTATTCCTGTGATGCAAAGCTGAATTTCAGCATCATTACTTCAGTCATCAGTGTCACATGATCCATCAGAAATCATTTTAATATGCTGTTTTATTATCAATGTTTAAAGCATTTCTGCTGCTTAAATAATTTTTCAGGATTCTTTAATAAATAAAAAGTGAAAATGAACATGTTATTTCAAATACATGTTATACCCTTTATAAATTTGTGGTCAGTAAATTTTCTTTTTTTTTCTTTTTTTAAAAGAAATTAATATTCACCAAGAATGTGTAAAATTAATAAAAAGTGATAGCAAAGACTTTTCTATTTTAAGTAATTGCTGTTCTTTCTAACTTTTTATTCATAAAAGAATCCTGAAAAAAAATCACAGGTTCCAAAAAAATATTAGGCAGCATAACTGTTTCCAATATTGATCATAAAAGTAATAAATCAGCTTATTAGAATGATATCTCAAGGATCATGTGACACTAAAGACTGGAGTAATGGCTGATGAAAATTCAGTTTGGCATCACAGGAATAAATTATATTTTTTACAATATATTCAAATAGAAAACAGTTATTCTAAACTGTAATAATATTTTACAATATTACAGTTTTACAATGTTTTTTTTCTGTATTTTTGATCAAGTAAATGCAGCCCTGGTGAGCACAAGATAATTCTTTATTCTTCAAAAAAAATATAGATAGATAGATAGATAGATAGATAGATAGATAGATAGATAGAATTTTTAAAGAAGGTTTTAAGGCAATATTTGTGATGCTTAGTTGTGAAACAGCATTGTAACATTTTATGTTGCATCATTTCCTGTTGTCTGGTATATTGGAGAGCACACTGTAAACCGCCATACTTGCATTTGTGGCTGGCCTACTTCTATTTTTAAAAATCAACACAAAATGCTGTTTGCAAATCAAACTGAGTATTCAATATTTATGGGTGGAAAATGTAGGGCAAGACAAATGGATTTTATCCATTAGAAATAGATTGTGTTGTGAGATGTGGCCATTAATGAATGGAGTTAGTAATGGTTGTATGCTATGTGATATAATATAATATAATTTAATATAATAATATGTGACCCTGGACCACAAAAACAGTCATAAGGGTCCATCTGTAAGCTAAATAAATATAAATAAGCTTTCCATTGATGTATGGTTTGTTAGGATAAGACAATATTTGGGCGAGATACGACTATTTGAAAATCTGGAATCTTGTCTAAAAAAAAATCTAAATATTGACAAAATCACCTTTAAAGTTGTCAAAATGAAGTCCTTAGCCAGGCATATTACTAATCAAAAACTGAGTTTTTATATATTTACAATTGGAAACTTACAAAATATCTTCATGGAACATGATCTTTACTTAATATCCTAATGATTTTTGGCATAAAAGAAAAAATCTTTTTTTTTTTTTTCCCCTACAATTATACCTGTTCTACTTAAAGGAGAAGTTTGCGTCCAGAACAAAAATTTACAGAAAATGTCATCCAAGATGTTCATGTTTTTCTTTCTTCAGTCATAAAAAAAAATAGTTTTTTGAGCACGACATTTCAGGATTTTTCTCCATATAGTAGACTTCTATGGTGCAATGCAGTTTAAATGCAGCTTCAAATGATCCCAAATGCAGCTGTAAACCATCTCAGTCAAGAAAGAAGGGTCTTATCTAGCGAATCGATTGGTTATGTTTTTTTTTTTATTACAATTTATATACTTTTTAACCTCAAATGCTCGTCTCTCTCTGTGATGTGTATTAGTCCTGTGCATTTCTAGTTTAAAACAATTAGGGTAGGTTAAAAAACTCCCATTTTTTAATTTTCTCCCTCTACTTCAAAAATCATTTCAAAATCATCCTACATCGCTGCAGAAGTACCGACCCAGTGTTTGCAAGTCAAACACCCTTAAAGGTCCCATATCGTCAAAATCAAAATTTCCTGGCTTTTTTCATGATAACTAAGGTCTAGGGGCTATGTAACTACCATATGAGTTTCAAAACAGTCAATCCACAGTAAACTGCACACAGCCTGCTTAAAGTAGCTGTTCATTTTCACGAGCAGCTGTGACTTCCGTAATGATGTGACGTCCGATCGACTCAAGTCACCGCCTTCAGTCACAAACCAACGTCCCACCCTCCTTTTGTCAAACCCCCAGACAACAACGCATCCATTCCATTGAGCAACAACAACAGGAAAACAAGTTGAGAAAACCCTGTTCAGTCGATAGATGGCAAGCTACGATCATTAACTTACACAGGCTTCAGAACAACGTTAATATAAGAGACCAGCGGCACGTCAACTTCAGCCTCTTTCACACAGCGATTCCGGTAAATACACGGATAATGTGTCCCACAATTTGTGTTTGCGATTAATCTGTGCTTGCTTTACACACAAACCATAAAGACATGTGACGTTTGGATGTGAGATGTAATGCGACGCGTACGTTTCACTAAACTGAAACTAACCTGAACAAACTGTGCTTCAGCGCTGATAGTGAGGAGCTGGCTCTGCCTGATGATCGCTGCTTCATTCCACTTTGCACGTAACGTTATTTTTCGTTGTGAAGAGTCGCTTGATAACGTGCATCATTACTACAACACTGCCTTTAGGTTCTGGCTTTGGTTCACACAGTTCCCGTAATTTTCCAGAATCAGCGCGCATTGTGAAAGGGGCTTTACTAAAGCAACAGTTATGTAGCCTACTGCATTCGGTGTTTGTAAAAGAAAAAACATTAATGATCATTCTAAAATATCCTGTTGAGTATCAGCAGACTAGGCTCTCTCTATTGCTCTGAGCTCGCTTACGCTTACAGCAAACATGACCGTAGTTACCTGTGATTGGCCTGGTTGTGCGTCACTCAGAAAACAACAGGCCAATCAGAAGAGAGGCTCATGAATATTAATTAGATGGGCCAAAATCGACCTGTTTTTGACAGAGCTCCTAAAAAAGGAGCTGTAAAAATATATTGAGATGGATTTTGGCACTTATACCGCAAATATATATTCTTAAGGACATCAACAAATAAAATAAACCTCCAGAAATGTGTACGATATGGGACCTTTAACAAAAATTCTAAAACGGCAATGTAGGACGATTTTGAAGTTAAGGGAGAAAATTAGATGGGAGTTTTTCGACATACAGAACAGAGTTCAGGCAGAGCAAGACAAGACGTTTAAGGTTAAAAAATATATAAATTGCAAAAAAAAAAAAACAAGGACCCCACCCGCATTTGTGAACATTTTAATCCATGTTTGGAAACTGCTTTTTAGAAGTTTAAAACTGCATTTTAGAAGTTCAAATTCGGGGCACCATAGAAGTCCACTATATGGAGAAAAATCCTGAAATGTTTTCCTCAAAAAACATAATTTCTTTACAAATGAAGAAACAGACATGAACATCTTGGCTGAGTACATTATTTGTAAATTTTTGTTCTGGAAGTGAACTTCTCCTTAAAGACTCATTTTGTGATCCAGGGTCACATATAATATAAAAAAATATATAATATATATTATCTAATATATAATGGAAAAGCTAAGTAAATTGGGTCGATTTGGATTTCATGTTGACTCTTACATGACTGTATCGCTTAAATATATTTTCTGTAAGTACATTTATCTTGTTTGAGGAGGTTTATATTAAGATATCCCTTCACAGTTTGCTGTGCTCGCTAACCATTAATTTAAGAAGCCAGACTCTTAACACAAGCACGTGTGCACATATGCATGAGCACGCGCTTACAGACACGTTTGTGGTCACGCCATGCAGCTTCCAAGTAGTCGACAGTCACCTCTAACCTAAAATATCGTTTTTTGCAGGAAACCACATTAAAAGTGTTCTAATCCAAACTAGTCTTTTCTCTCATCTGCTTTCTGTTGACACGTATTATTTTGCTCTTCAGTGCACATTATGATTTGTAGCATGCTAAGTGTGTGTGTTTTTGTCTTTTAGAGTTGACACGGTTGAAGGCATGTAAGTGGTCATTTACATTTTTCCAAATCCCTGTGTTGTACAGATCCTCTCTTCCTTTGGGAACAGCGTCTTTTGGTGTCCGTTATCTCCCTCTTTTTTCCACCAGCTCCATGTGTGATTTTTCCGGGGAGTAATAGACCTTGTGACAACAATCCAGTTGTATTGGTTAGATTAGAGGAAGTCAAACCCTTCCTTATTTTCCTGATGTGAAATATCCAGGAGTAGTTCCTCTTGTTTGTCTATGAGTGGGAGAAAAAATTGATTCACGGATGCATTGCATTTCTTCCTCAAACTTTGATTCACAAAAATGGTTGCATTCAATTCAGTTTCATTCTGCTTGTATTTTATGAATAAGATCTTTTTATTTTGCAGTTACAAAATTGAGATCAGTGTCATTTCATGATCATTTATATAGTATTATAGTTTTTATATAATTTATAAAATTATTTAAATATTTAATTACTAATATTTATTAAATTATATATATATGTATGTATGTATGTATATATATTTGCTAATTATTTCCATTCTGTTTTTGTTAATTAGTTCAAGTAAAAGAAATACTTAAAATCTTTTCTTCTTCATTTATTGGTAATGATTTTTATGGTGTTAGCGAATAAAATAAACTTAAGATTTATTTATTTTATAAAACCATGCAGACATGACATGACATTTAAAAACAATTAAAAATAAAATTAATTAGATACTATACAGACATATACTATATAGAATTTTTTTTTAAATTAAAAAAAAAGACAGTACCAAATTACTAAATCATTAACTAAAATTAAAATGAAAAAAGTGAATATGTGAAATGAAATGTCATGATATTTTGCCATTTCAAAATTGAGATCAGTGTTATTTTATGATTATTTATGTAGTATTATAGTTTTTATTCATATTTTGAATTATTTAAAAAACTAAATTATTTATGAAAATATTTAATTACTCATATTTATTTAATTATATATATTTCCCCCCTAATTTTTATTTATATAGATTTACTAAGGATAACTGAAACTAAATTAATAAAACTATGCAGACATATAAAAAAAATTGAGTGACATTAAATAAAAATGACAAAAAAAATGTATTTTTAGTTTTTTGTTTTTTTTCAGTTAACATTTAGTATAATAGTTTTAATTTCAATTTCAGTCAACGATAATAACCCTGATTGAGATGCATCATTGATAAATCATTTTGACTAAATCAAAATCGTCTAAAAATGCCCACCCGTTTTCTCTCATATGTTCCTGCCATACCTTTTCGCAGCTTTCCTGCACCGCTTACTAATGTCTGATCAGCATAAATGCTTTGGCCAATAACAGCTTTCAGGTTCTTCGCGAACCAGGATGTTTGTTCGATGTTCTTCCTCCTTTTTCGCTGCCTTAGTAAGATTGCTCATGGTCGACCATGAGCGTTTATAGTTGCCAGAGGTGCGATTGGTCACGGGTGTCACCTTAAGCTCATCTTTGGGATAAAAAGTGAGCAAAGAGGGCTTTGTTGGTTCACCTTTCCATCTCATCTTGTCTTGTGAAGATGCACAGGGATGCATTGCTCTGGAGAAGTGTGTGGGATGCACTCTAATGATTGTAAATGTGTCAATACTAGGAGTCCTCTTGCCCAGATGGAGGAGGAGAGAAGGGAGCATGTGACTAAAATGAAGAAGATGGAGATGGAGATGGAGCAGGTGTTTGAGATGAAAGTCAAGGAAAAGATCCAGAAGCTCAAAGATTCAGAGGCAGAGGTACTGACAACACAATTCCTCAGTGTGTGCTCTGTGAATATTAAGCCAGAAATACTATTTATATGTGAATCCTGCGTTTTCTGTGTGTTTATGTATGAGTGAATAGGGCAGACATGCAGTTTTGTTTACTACACACATACTGAAGAGCGCATGGCGCCTCATATAAGTACATGAACACATAAACAATCGCTAGAATTGCTCTAAGAGTCACTTCATGAGCATTTTAGAAAATTTGAGAAAAACTACTGTCATATTATATACAAACAGAAAGGTCTTCACAGCAACCCGTCAAAATAAAAGTTTGGTTTAACTTGAAACTGTGACAAAAATATATACATATAAATATATATGTAATGATAGAACTACTACTACTTATAAAAACTAATATTGAAACATTACTTAAGGAGTATTTATGAGGAAAAATATTTAACAGAAAAATGGAAATACACAACACAGCATTAAAAAAATAATACTTTATTAATTAAATAAAAAAAATTAATTAGTTAGAGCTGCTTTTGATTATTAAAATTTAATTAAACCATTAAAATGGAATCCAGAAAATTTAAATAAATGGAAAAACACAGAATTTGGTAAAAAATAAAACTGACTTTGAAGGGAAAAAAACATAGGCCCTTAATGTTTCATGATTTCTATTAATTAGACATGCTTTCTGATTAATAAAATTGACTTAAACTATTAGAATAAAGGTAAGGGGGAAAAACAGAATCCAGAAAAAATAAAACTGAAAAAAAATGTATTGGGGTAAAAAAAAATAAAACTGATTTAATATTTCAAGTATAATATAATCTGAATAGATTTGCATCCATTAGGTTGCTGAATTTGAAAGAGAGAAAAAAAACAGGGCCTTTAATAATGTAAATTTTGTTAAACTTAAACTTTAAATTGGTGTTAAATTGTACAAGTTTCATGATATCAATTAATTTGACATGCTTTTGATTATTAAAATTTAATTAATTTTTTATTAAAATTTTAATTAATGGAAAATACAGAATTTGGTAAAAAAAAAAAAAAAAACTGAATTTGTGGGGAAAAACATAAGCCCTCAATGTTTCATCATTTCAAATAATTAGACTTGCTTTTGGATTAATAAAATTAAATTTGATTTTAACCATTAAAACAAAGTCTGGAAAGAAAAATATATGAATCCAGAAAAAAATTTATGGAAAAATTAAATTCATAGTATTAATAAAGCTATAGTAGTATCTCAGTGCAACTAAAATAACACTGTTGCACACTCAAGTTCGAAATGCTTTTTTTTTTTTTTTCCTCACTCTTTAATTTAATCCTGCATTCTGTGTTAGCTGTCTGCTTGGTGTACTTGATTTGATAGGCAATAACAGAGCCTGACCTTTTTTTTTCTTGTGAATGTGCAGCTGCAGCGGCGTCATGAGCAGATGAAGAAGAACCTGGAGGCTCAGCATAAGGAGCTGGAGGAGAGACGACGTCAGTTTGAGGAGGAGAGATCCACCTGGGAGACCCAGCAGCGTATCCTGGAGCAGCAGAAAATGTATGGGATTCAATTTATATATATATAATTTTTTGTTTTATTTTGTTTAATAAATCATATATTCCTATTTTTAAATTATATATATATATATATATATATATATGTTTTTATATATTAATATTTTAACCCCTGTGCGTCAAAAAAAAGTTACACATAGGTGCAAAATGGACAGAAATGTCCATGTCCAAAAACTGTCATACAAATATGATTTATTAATATTTTTTATTTCACTTGCGTTGAGTTTTTTTTTTTTAACCAGCATCTGTTCTATCCGTAGATACCAAACATTCATTAATTTTCAGAATTGTAACCCTTTAAATACTGGTTTGTTTACATAATGCCACAGGTGTTTTTTTTTTATGAAAAAATAAAAAATAGTAGTTAATTTCCATATACTAAATGCTAAGCAGAATTTTTTTTCTTTGCTTATTAGATTATTGGGTGTGTCAGTGAAGAACAACATTTATTTTGAGGCATTTCTAATTTTTATGTAGTGTTAGAGTTGTAAAAAAAAAAGATATGCCAAATTTGAAAAAAATGGCACAATCTAGTAAAAAATGGTAAAAATGTAAAATTTGAAGCCTTGCCAATAGAATGAATGCGTATTAACAAATATTGCATCATTTTATAGTCAAATGGCCCTGGGTTAAAAAATTGCAGTTTTAATGGGTTTCGATGTGGACATTTTTGTCCTTAAGGTCCTGAGTGTGAGTATTGATTTTTTTTTTTTTTTTTTTAAGGAAATGAGGGTGAAATTTCTATAAAAATAAACACCTGAGCCCAAATTTATGCAGGTGGCATTAACACAGGCACACTTATAACCAAAATACCACTTATCACTTATGAACCAAAAATGTCCATAAGGTTGCACAAGGGTTAAATAATATATTAAATATTATTTTTTATTTTACAATTAAAAAAAAAAAAAAAAAACAATTCTGATCCATTTGAATGTCACATATATATACAAACAGAAAGGTCTTCACAGCAACCCGTCAAAATTAAAGTTTGATTTAACTTGAAGCTGTGACAAAAAAAAAAAAAAAAAAAAATATATATATATATATATATATACATACACACACACATACACACACACACACACACACACACACAAACAGAAAGGCCTTCACAGCAACCCGTCAAAATTAAAGTTTGATTTAACTTGAAGCTGTGACAAAAAAAAAATATATATATATATATATATATATATATATATATATACATACACACACACATACACACACACACACACACACACACACACACACACACACACACACACACAAACAGAAAGGCCTTCACAGCAACCCGTCAAAATAAAAGTTCAATTTAACTTGAAGCTGTGACAAAAATATATACATATAAATATATATGTAATGATAGAACTACTACCACGAAACATTACACAACAAACAAAATACACAAAGTATTTAAAAAAAATTATTAAATAAAAAAATATTTTTTAATAAATTAAATTAGAGATGCTTTTGATTATTCAAATTTGATGAAACCATTCAAATGAAATCCAGAAAATTTATGGAAAACACAGAATGTGTTAATAAATTAAATATATTTTATTTTATTTTACAATTTATTTATTTTTTTAATCCAATTCTGATCCATTTGAATTTCTATAATGATGCATCCCTGCTCAAAGCAGATTTTAAAAATTATTATTGTTTTGTTTTTTTTCTCCCACACAGGACTTTGGAAAAGAATAAGAAGAAAGGGAAGATCTTTTAAAAATCATTAACAATGACCAGGTTGTTCTCATTCGCCAATCCCCCCCTGACCTGATATCTGTGTAGCCTTCAGACTCAGACTGTCCTTGCAGGTCTGACGGAGGCGTTCAAGCTGTTCGTGGACTTCCGCTAAAGCGTTTACCTTTGTGAAGCCAAACCCATACCGATCTAAACGAAAATAAATAATGAACTCACATACCAGCTGATGTCTACAGTTATATTCCAAAAAAGAAATGTCTAACTGTTGAACTATATTTTGGTGATAAATTGTTTACTCGTCAACTAAATAACATGAACCTCCATAACAGAAGTGCGTTTTTTAAAAAGGAAAAAATGTGACTGTGCTGTCTTTTTTCCCCCTTGATAAACCTGGAGAATCCCATGTAACGTGGCCAAATTCTACAACTGTTAATACACAAGTGACATCCGGGGACGGGCAAAACGTATTATTTGCTCTTTTGGCTTCTAATTTTGTTTTTCTCTTATCGCAAAAGTGTTTCCAAAGTATAATGTCTGTCTAGTCAAAATATCCTTTGACCACCTCCTATAACTTCATTAATGTTATTTCAGTTATTTTTATATATATATATATATATAAATATGTATACGTACACCAAGACAGCTAACGTAATATTTTTTGTATGTTTCTTAGAATACTCAGCAGACGAGTGTGTCTTAATTCATGGACAGCATCAGAGATATTCTTGAACGGTCGTGCTCATGTTAGAGAGGTTTCAACATGTTTGTCTGTAAGCTCACCTCTGCTGTACAGTATTTCAGCTGTTAGGACACGAGTCCAAAGCGATTTTTGTTTTCTTATGTTATGTTCTCAGTCTCTGTATTTTTAATTTTATTTTTCATTTGTATTGTACAGTCTCTTAATAAACTTGTGATGATACAGGTTGCTCATTTAGATTGCGGAAAGATCTCAAGTAGTGTTGAACCTCATAAGTATTTTTTTTTTTTAAATAAACATTCAAATCTACTAAAAATCTACCCACAACCATGTTTTTGTACATGAAACACTGATCATAATATTCATATTTCACTTTCTGTCCCCCTGTATTGCATTAGAAGTAGTGTTATTCAGTATTCAATTTTTACTTGTTGATTAATTATAATTAAAATTTACTTTTTTCTATTTTTTATTTATATAGATGTACTAAAATAACTGAAACAAAATTAATAAAACTAGACATATTTTAAAAAAAATCAAATAACATTAAATAAAAATTACAAAAGCTAAATTATAAAAAATAAATACTATACAGACATATTATACTATATAGACATTAAAAAAGACAAAAAAACAATTTTTATTCTTTTTTTAAAATCTTTTTATTTTGCAGTTCCAAAATTAAGATCAGTCTTATTTTATGATCATTTATATAGTATTATAGCTTCTATTCATATTTTCAGTTATTTAAATATTAAATTATTAATTTAAATATTTAATTACTAATATTTATTAAATTATATATATATATAATTTATTTTTATTTTTTCAATTTAAGTTACATTTATTTATTTTAAAAATGTTATTTAAAATGTGTGTATATATATTTTTTAAAAATCAAATAACATTAAATAAAAATTACAAAAGCTAAATTAAAAATAAAATAAATACTATACATACATATTACACTATATAGACATTAAAATAACAAAATTACTAAAACTTTAACTAAATTTCAAATGAAAAAATATTTCAAACATTTCATAAGATCTTTTTATTTTGCAGTTTCAAAATTTTGATCAGTGTTATTTTATGATCATTTATATAGTATTATAGCTTATAGCTTAATTATTAAATTAAATATATAATTACTAATATGTATTAAATTATATAAATATATTTTAAATTACATTTATTTTATTTTTTTATTTAAAATGTGTGTCTAAAAATTAAGTTTTAGTTCATTTTATTTATTTTAATTGTATAAATAATGTAGATTCTAAATGTTTAATGCAATAAGTAAAACAGTAAGAATATAGATAAAAAATAATCATGTTATGTTCACATCATGTTTTTTGCAAAATATATATATTTTAAATAAACATTGAAATCTATTAAAAATTTACCCACAACCATGTTTCTGTACATGAAACACTGATTATAATATTTATATTTTATCACTTACTATCCTCCTGTATTGCATTAGAAGTAGTGTTATTCAATATTTACTTTACATTTTTTTTGTCTGTATTAATGAATGAATATTTCCAAATAGGTTTTACAGTTATATGGTGAAACTGTCAAGAATAATTCACATTTAAAGTGTACAAGGTAAAAGTAGGACCAACATAATTATAAATGAATTACGATTTTTAAATAAAATTGATCAGCTGATAAAATTTAAATAATTTAAATTTGTATTAAAATGAATTGAATAGCTTTGGTGATTTGTTTACTTTTAATTAACAAATGCATTCAAATTTTAAAGGGCAGAAGAGAAATATTGGACAGCCGGGAAAAAAAAAAAAAAAAAAAAAAAAAAACACTAAAATCCACTGAAAATTCCTTATAAACTGAAACAACCATTGAATTTTACTGTGCATGTGCTCTATTGTTGATTATTTGTGAACAGTTCTTGTCATTTGGTTCTGGCTTGTACGTTTTTTATTTATGTCAGTGTAATAAATGAGCACAAGTCAAATAGGTTACATATATCATGGGAATGAATCATGAGACAGCGTGAGTCTTCATCATGTTTTAATCATTATTCAGCACTAGATGGCAGTGTCTACACATTATCAACCCTTCCTTCCTCGTTCTTTTGGATTGGAGACGCTGAAACTACATTTATTAGCTGGTAAAACATTACTATAAATTCACACACTGAGGCAATTTTGAAGGATTAGTTCAGTTCCAGAATAAAAACTTCCTGATAATCTACTCACCCCCATGTCATCCAAAATATTCATGTATTTCTTTCTTCAGTCGAAAAGAAATGAAAGGGTTTTCTCCATTTCTCCATATAGTGTTTTCACGACGCGTCGTCAATATTGTCCATATTGACGGCACTGGATGTAAACAATGCTAGTGAACTGAACGGAACTCGCGAATTTGGATGATTATTGCTGCTGAAAATGGTCCATTCTTGTCATGTTTTGGAGTGTACTTAATCGGTCAAACCGGGACGAACATTTGGAGTAGAGGTCTTCACGGGTCCAAAAATTCGTACCCGAACCCGAAGAGACCCGTAAATGTCCTGGACGGAACCGACCCGGACCCGTATTTTATTTTAAAGTGGGACCCGAACCCGTGAAGACCCGAAATATACCTTAAATGTACTAGTTGGACCCGAACTCGGCTGGGAAGACACAGACCCGACTGTACCCGATCGGCACATATTGCACAGCAAACTGTTATTAACTATAAATAAGTTGCGAAGGAAAAAACAAAACTATTTTGGCGTAAACTACTGTTAGTAGCGTTGCATACAGACCTCCTTCAGTACATTTACATGTTAGGCTGTTCTTCTCTCTTGCCGACAGAAAGACCCTTTTTAATCCACTATTCCAGCTTTAATTTAGGGCAGGCTACTCGCGGTCACGGTCGGTGACGAATGACCATTGAACTACAATAACGATAGCCTACTTTTGCAGATTGTAATAAAGACTCGGCGCAAGTGTTTTATTTATTAGTTAATTTATTATTTATTAATATTATTAATTTATAATTAAACATTTTTTTTCCCAAAAAGGCACAAAACAATGAATGCGGTAAACTTTACTGCGTGCATCTTCAATAACAGTATCTTCTTCAGTAAGATAAAGCAATACAAAACATATGTTTAGAGCTCCACCTAGTGGTCATCTTATGAAACTTAAAGGAGGAATTCGCACGTATAGCACGAGACAGCTTGATAGCGTAAATAGCTTATTCTGAAAAGAGTGTATTTTTTCCACCATATTTTCTATTATCACTGTGCTCTCTGAGCCGAGCCTGACCAAAAAATTAAAATATAACAAGATGGTTCTTCCGTATTATTATAAACGTAAGAAAGAATGCTATGTGTACTATGGCAGAGTAAAAGCAAAGTCCCTTTAAGGCCTTAAAGGTATTCTATAGTATTTGGCAGAGTTTCTCTATGGCTCTGGGTCTTTGGTAAAAGTCGCCAGCTCTGGTTGCCATAGAAACATTTCATGCGCGTTATTTTAATGCAGTGTAAACATCACAGACAACATTAATGTGACTGTTCATTTTCGATCTCATATTTTGTTGCTCATGTGAAATAAATAAATGTGCAAGGCTTTTTATTTCACATCACTCCTGAAGGAATCCATGATCACCGACCGTCCGTTTACGTTAACTCCTCCTGCGCTCTGCTTCTCGCTGCTGCGGTCACGCGACACGCGTTTTTATTTATTTATTTAATCTTCTTCTTTTTTTTATTTCCTTATCACACTTTTCTTATCATAATTTTACAAGATGCAAGTTACAAAACACGTGCAAAGTGGTGACTGACACTGGAAGGTGCGATGTTCTCCGATCGACTCGGGTATTACACACAAATTAAACATACCCGGGACCCGAAGTAATAGATTTGGACCCGACCCGGACCCGGCTAACCATTTAAAATATAGACCCGAACCCGTACGGGTCCCGGGTCGGGTCCCGGGTCCTCGGGTCTCGGGTCCTCTGTGAAGAGCTCTAATTTGGAGTACTAGACTGCCAAAAGTTTTAACAAATCAAGGAGAAGAGTGCAAAAAACTGTCTGAGGAACAAAAGGCGTTTGTGGTTGGCCAAACTGAACCAGGATTGACAACATTCGCATTTGTTCTTATCATTTCCTGTCAGGTAGGTGAAATATTAGGCTAATATCTTAATTAATACTGCTGTACATGTCTTTACCACCTATTAACTTTAGTTTGTCAAAATATTGCGTTATTTCCTGCTTACTAAGCCCTCCTCTAATATGATTTAGCAGCTTCTACACGTTTTTTCATGATTTAGACAGCATAAATTAGCAGAACAACATATCCAGTAGTACATTAACCGTGCAATCAATGCTGTTGTTTACATCCGAGTATCTCCAATGTGGCTGTGCATCCGGGTAACTTACCAAATCGTGACGTAAGTGCAAACCCTCTATACATTCACACACACACACACACACACACACACACACACACACACACATACATCCAAGATGTTCATGACTTTCTTTCTTCAGTTGTAAAGAAATGGTGTCTTTTGAGGAAAACATTTCAGGATTTCTATGGTGCCCCAGAGTTTGAACTTCCAAAATGCAGTTTAAATGCAGCTTCAAAAGAGCTCTAAATGATCCCAGCCGAGGAAGAATGGTCTTATTTAGCGAAACAATCGGTTATTTTCTAAAAACATTTACAACTTATATACTTTTTAGTCTCAAACACTCGTCTTGCCAAGCTAGACAAGACGAGCATTTGAGGTTAAAAAGTATATAAATTGGCATTTCTTTTAGAAAATAACCCATCGTTTTGCTAGATAGGACTCTTCTTTCCTCGGCTGTGATCATTTAGAGCCCTTTGAAGCTGCATTTTGGAAGTTCACACTCTGGGGCACCATAAAAGTCCATTATATGGAGAGAAATCCTGAAATGTTTTACTCAAAAAAGATAATTTCCTTACGACTGAAGAAAGAAAGACATGAACATCTTGGATGACAAGGGGGTGAGTACGTTATTATTATTATTAATTTATTACATTTTTGTTCTGAAAGTGAACTACTCCTTTAAAAGATTAGTTCACTTCCAGAATAAAACATTCCTCATTATTTACTCAACCCTATGCCATCCAAGATACTTATGTATTCAGTTAAAAAGAAATTAAGTTTTTTGAGGAAAACATTCCAGGATTTTTCTCCATATAGTGGACTTCAATGGTGATCAACGGGTTGAAGGTCCAAACTGCCGTTTCAATGCAGCTTCAGAGGGCTCTACACAATCCCAGCTGAGGAATAAGTGTCTTTTTCTAAAAAAACTTCTGAACTTCTGTAAGCTTGTCTTTAGCGTCAAATGCTCTTTGGTGCCACTGCATATTTAAGACAAATACGATATCCCAAATACCTTTTGTTTTTATTTTTCATTTATTTATTTCAGAACATGGCATTATCAGTTTCAGCCTGACGTTTTGGTAAGTGCATGTTTAAAGCTTCATCACAGCGCTTGCGTTTTTCTAGAAGGATCCTAAAAGAAAATAGATTTCATTTTAATATTTATATAAAAAATTTTGTGACAGAATATGCTGTATGAATGTGTAAAAAAAAGGAAAGAAAAAACTGACAAACCTGGTTCAGCTGCATTCCGTTTTCCCATTAGACCCACAAAAGTCTGGAATTTCTGCCCTGGAAGTAATTTGTAAGATAAACCTCATTATTAGATTTGACTCATTCACACAAAATTCAGAATTAAAAGGTCACAAAAAAAAAAAAAATCAAAACATTTAAACACAACACGTTATTCCATACGCTTGATTAGAAGAACTCCCCAACATTCATCCAAAATACTTACGTCTTCGTGTTATCTGTGATTTTGCTGTAAAGAGAAAGCAACATTTATATTATTTATAGTGTATTTATACCATATATATATATATCACATATATATATATATATATGTATATGTGTGTGTGTGTGTGTGTGTGTGTGTGTGTGTGTATACAGCCGGGGGTTGAAAACTTTTGAATGAACATGTACATTCGTCTGATCTTCAAATTCCAAAAGTTTTCACCCCCGTTAATGCATCGTGTTTCCTTCTGAAGCATCATATGTAATAGTTGCATATGAGTCCCTCAGTTGTCCTCAGTGTGAAAAGATGGATCTCTAAATCATACAGTAATTGTTGGAAAGGGTTCAAATACACAAAAATGCAGAATTTGTGGGACCTGAAGGATTTTTCTGAAGAACAGCGGGCAGTTTAACTGTTCAGGACAAACAAGGGACTCATGAAAATTATACTAAACAGAAAAATCCACAGCTGTGGATCATTCAGGTAACAACACAGTATTAAGAAACAAGTGTATGTAAACTTTTGAGTTATTTTTATACATTTAATTATTATTTTCTCTTGTGGGCTATATGTAAACATCTTTTATGTGAAATATGTTATTTCCTCTTATTTTGGTAAAATAATTCACATTTTGCACATTCTGCAAGGTAAACTTTTACCAGATGATCTTTTCCCCATCAGACCGAAAACCTGTTGTAGTCCAGGTGCTCGGTTGGCTCTTTCCAACATCGTCTGAAGGTCAGATTCAAGCAAATTTCCCTTTAGATGATAGACATAATTATGCAATGACATACTTGAATTTTGTCCATTGGTTTAAATATTAATATTGTGTATTAAATTGCAAATGATATCACTTTTATATTCCAGATGGGCATAAAAGAGCAGCAATGTAAGACTGAAATCACTAACCTCGTCTGGATACTTGTCACTCATCAAGTTATCCTCCTCATCAGGACTAAAGTTCTGGGACAAAATATCTGACAAAGCAGACAACAGCAGGATAATCAGCACAAAGATCTTCATGATGAAGTGAGTTTGATGGACTCTCAGGCTGTTTTACACTGACAATGGTAAATTAAGTAAATTCAGACTGACTTTAAATAATCTGAGCATTGCCTGCGATGATTCCTGTCCTCAGATCCGGTGCAAACAGCAGCTCTGTTTAAATAGGGCTGGTGAAACGGGCAGATGAGGAATCAGGTGGCAATTATGAATTATTAAAAGAAAATTGCTGCTTCACTAGATTATCCCTGTGAGATTCATCCACTGTTGATTTCAGCTGTTATTCTCCATTCTGCATTTGACCTTTGATCCACTTCTGGTTCACATCTTTCAAGATGCTTGATCAATTTGAAGGAGTCTCAGAATTAAACACTAACTTTACTTCACAACACTTCATGATTTCCTTCACTCATATTCATTTGACAGATGCAGTTTTAATGGTGCTTGTCTGCATGTGCCTGTTTGTACCCTCTAAAGAGACTATTCTATTCTATTCTATTCTATTCCTGAACAAATATTATAAATATAGGTATTTTGTGCTGGTTGATGGTTTTAAAGGATTCAGCAGATCTATTAATTTTTCATGATTATTATTTTTTTATTTGTTTATTAAATTACATTTTAAATACTAATATATTAAATAATTTATTTTAATTCAATTAATTAATTAATTTTATATTATTCAATATTTTCATAATTCTATAAATTAATAATAAATTAATTAAATTTGAAAGTGCATGCTGTACAGGAAGCAAGAAAAAAAGGAAAAATGAGATGCTGATATGACAATCTTTATATGATAAAATGAAACATGGTGTTATTGTTAAAAGTAAAACTATTAAAATATTTTTGTTAATTGAAATAAAGCTAAAATAAAAATAGATGAATGTTAAAAAATATGCTTAAATAGCAAAATGTAAAAAAATGCATTGGCAACTAACTTTAAAGTACTAAAATTAGTAATAAATAAATAAAACTGACAAAAATAAAATAAGGCTAAATAAAAATAAAATAAGGCTATATATATGTATATGTATACTGTATGTGTGTGTGTGTGTGTGTGTGTGTGTGTGTGTGTGTGTGTGTGTGTGTGTGTGTGTGTGTGTGTGTGTGTGTATGTGTATATATATATATATATATATATATATATATATATATATTACTATGATCGTGTATAAACTGATTTGAAACATAATTAATTTGAAGAAATAAAATATTAAAGAATGCTCTAAGGACATAAAATACAACAAAAATTGTAAAAGTAAAAGTAAAATGACTAAAAATACATTTAAATAAATAAAACTGACATAAAAGGCTGTTATGTTATATGACAAAAGCACAAAAAATATTATAACTGAAAATTAACACTAAACAAATAAAAGCTAATATCTAAATATTAAAAAGTACGATCGTATATAAATAACGCTGACTTAAAACATAATTAATTTATATTTAATATTACAACTAAAATTAAAACTAATATATATATATTAATTACAACTAAAATATAGAAAAAGTTAACTTTATATTAATAGTATATATTTATATTAATAACTACTATTGTCGTATGAATAACACTGACATGAAACATAAATAATTTGAAGAAATAATCTATTAAAGAAGATTCCAACAAGGACATGAGATAAAACTAAAACTGAAGTATTAAAATGACAAAAAATAATATAAAATAAAATAAATAAAACTGACATAAAATTAAATAAGACTCATATATATATATATATATATATATATATGTGTGTGTGTGTGTGTGTGTGTGTGTGTGTGTGTGTGTGTGTGTGTGTGTGTGTGTGTGTGTGTGTGTGTGTGTAAAATAACACTGAGGTGAAACATAATTAATTTGAAGAAATAAAATATTACAGAAGGCTCCAACAAGGACATAAAATAAAAGTCATTGAAATGTGTCGCAGATTAAATAAAACGAATAGATTTTCAAGTCGTTGCTGTTCTTTATTCTTCCTGATGTTTGGTTGTATTTTAAATATTAAATTCGAATGATTCTATTCAGTATTTTGCATGGCAATACGCTACTTCTCGTCTCTTATTGGCCACTAGAACGTGTCACTCAAACCCAACCTGCCAGGCCTCCGTAGGCCACGCCCCTGCGTTTATCCAAAAGAGGAACTTGAATTAAAAGTGAAACAATGTAGAGATACACAGATTCGGCAGCGTGCACAGTCCACGTACGTGTTTTTATACAAAGACATGCCCGTTCTCAATTGAAAACCATGTTTTATTGTCGATTTCTGCTGCTTTATTTTTATCTGTTACATTTGGGCACTGCGTTTCGCGCTAATGCAACGTCTCCGAGAAATGCGAAATCATCTGATAATCTGCAGCACATAGACTCTGTCGAGCAGAATACAGGTAGCACTAGATACAAAGGGAGGTCCAGTGAAGGTCTCCCGGGGTTTGAGCCTGGCGATCCTGCTCCTGCTTTTCAGGTCCAAACTCTGGATGGAGTGTTTGTTTACAATCCCCAGAACGACTCGAGGCGCGCGCTCATCGTCCACGCGTTCACGAATAAATCCGCCTTTCTGGAGTGTCTGTGGACGTGGACCGAGTCCCTCTCAGACCTGCTGAAATATCTGCCGTCCGATACTGAAATTCTGCTCCTGTCCCTGGATGACACTGCACTACAGGACGCCCTCTGGATGAGAGAACAAGTGTACAATGCTGCGGCTCACGGGTACTGACACTAAAATAGACAGACTTGGTTATCATTCGCTATCAAAGTACCATGACATTGACATCTGATCACTGTGGCTTTCTTTCTTTCTTTCTTTCTAGTAGTCTTTAAATTACTTTTTTAGAACCATTTAAATTATTACCACAGTATACGAATATATAAAAATTCACTGTAGATCAATAGAGACAGATGCAGACATTTTTATTAATAAAAATGCATTTATTTATCTATTTTTAATCTTTTCTATAGCCTACCAAAAAGTAAAATGTTTTATTGTGATTTTTGGACATCATGGCATATTTTTAATATTTTTTAAATTACAGTGGAAAACCTTTTAAATAATTTATATTTCATATATATATATATATATATATATATATATATATATATATATATATATATAAATTCACATTTGTGTTTTTTTTTTTTTTTTTTAGGTTTTAGGGTTTTTTTTATGCCAAAAATACCAGGTTAAATTATGATTTTTTGGCATCATGGTAATACTGTAGTATTTTTTTATTACCTTGGAGAACTATTTAATAATTACAATAGTATACAATTATGTAAACATTCAATACAGTACAGTTTTTTTTTTCCTTTCTTTTTTTATTATTTATTTATTTATGCCAAAAATATCAGGTAAAATTATGATTTTTGGACATCATGGTAATACTGTAGTATTTTTTTATTACCTTGGAGAACTATTTAATAATTACAATAGTATACAAGTATGTAAACATTCAATACAGTAGAATATTGCAAAGTACATTTAACATGGTTTTACCACCCAATACCATCACTGTTGTTATAAATAGGGGTATTCATTTGTAGACATTTTCTTCTTTGTACAAAAAATACCTGGTTTTAAAATTATATATATTTTTTAATTGCCTTGGAAAATCATTTAAATAATTATATTTAATGTATATATTTTAATTTTTTCCCTTTTTTATTATTTATTTATTTATGCCAAAAATACCAGGTTAAATTATGTTTTTTGGACATCATGGTAATACTGTAGTATTTTTTTCAATACAATAGAATATACATGGTTTTACCACCCAATACCATCACTGTTGTTATACTTATTTTTTATTTGTGCTAAAAAGTTTTCTTTTTTTATTTTATTGATATTTTTAAAGTTTTTTAATTACCTAGAGAAACCATTTAAATAATTATTTGTAAATCATATATTTTAATTCATAAATTTTTTTTTTTTTTCTTATTAGTTATTTATTTATTATTTATTTATTTATGCCAAACATACAAGGTTAAATTATGATTTTTTGGCATCATGGTAATACTATAGCATTTTTTTTAATTACCTTGAAAAACCATTAAATAATTACAATAGTATACATATATAGTAGTATATATATTAAGTATATATTAAGTAGTAGTATATATATTAAGTATGTAAACATTCAGTACAGTAGAATATAAGTACATTATTATGGTTTTACCACCCAATGCCATCATTGTTGTTATACTTATTTTTTTATTTGTGCTAAAACTAAAACATTTTTTAATTCATAATTTTAGTTTTTTCTTATTAGTTTTTTTATGTATTATTTATTTATGCTTAAAATACCAGGTTAAATTATGATTTTTGGACATCATTGTAGTACTGTAGTTAATTTTTTAGTGCTAGCTGGGCAACAATCACATCCAAAATAAAAGTTTTTGTGTACATAATTTACATGTATGTACTGTTTATATTTATTATGTATGTATAAATACACACATGCATAGATATATTTAAGAAAAATATGTAATGTTTATATATTAAATATATGTATATATAATATACATTTTATGAATATAAATATATCCACGTAAATATTTAACAAAAATATATACAGTATGTGTGTCTTTATATGTATATAAATACACACAGTAAACACACATATATAAACAAACACTTTTATTTTGGATGTAATCATGATTAATTGTTGTTCAGCACTATGTTTTTTTTTTTATTACCTTTTTTTTCTTGTTAGAGGTAAAGAGATCTTGTCCAGACTGCATTTCTCTCCTACACCTGTATTTGCATTGGGTAACTGGTTACCCAGAGTACTTTACTCATGGGGATGTGGTGGACACAACTGCGGCCTCGCTCAGGTGCTTTTCTCCTCTCCAGGTGAGTCTGTTTTGATGAGATCACATGACTCATTTTCACTTGCTTGGTGTGAGTAATTTCTTAAATCTTCTTAAATTCTGGAATTTCAGATTGGAGCATACCAGTGATCGCTAAGCGTCTCAATGCCCGATACGACTGGCTAAATGGACGCTGGGGTACCGATCCTTACAGATTGCTGGATGCAGGTGATGGTTGTCAACCTGTGACGTCTGTCAAAGGTGCTGTTGCGTTTATATCGGAGGGTGGCTGCTCTTTCTTCACAAAGGTGAGATGCATGAGCAAGGCAGCATGGATATTTGTTTAACATACAAGATATGACCTGTTTTTTAATGTTTTTAAATGTTTAAGATAAAAAACATGGCTGAATCCAATGCTACTGGAGTGCTGGTGTATGCATTGCCTGGGAATCCCATTCAGGACATGAACTGTTTAGGAGACGATTGTTCCACCTCCATCAACATACCTGCATCTATGGTCCATGTTGAGCCCTCTGTCATACAAGCTCTGCGGTGAGAACCTTAATCATAGCTCACAACTGAAAAATATGGATTTTTCACAAACCTGCATTAACATAAATTATTTTATTCCATATTTTGTTTACTGTATTCTGGGTTTGTAAATAATTCTATGATTGTAAATAATTCAATAATTCGGGTAAAATTTTTTAAAAAGAGTTTAAATGTTTTTTTAAATAAGTCTTTTCTGCTCACCAAGCCTGCATTTATTTGATCCAAAGTACAGCAAAAACAGTAAAATTATTAAATATTTTTAATATATTTAAAATAACTGTTTTCTATTTGAATACATTTAAAAATGTAATTTATTCCTGTGATTTCAAAGCTGAATTTTTAGCATCATTACTCCAGTCACATGATCCTTCAGAAATCATTATAATATTCTGATTTGCTGCTGAAAACATTTATTGTTATTATTATTATTATTATTATTATTATTATTATGTTGAAAACAGCTGAGTAAAGTTTTTCAGGTTTCTTTGATGAATAGAACGTTTAGAAGAACAGCATTTATATGAAATAGAAATATTTTGTAATATATAATAATATAAAATATAATATTATGTGATAATAGTAATTATAATAATAATAAATATTTATTGAACAGCAAATCAGCATATTAGAACAATTTCTGAAGGATCACGTGACACTGACGTAATGATGCTGAAAATTTAGCTTTGAAATCACAAGAATAAATTACATTTTAAAATATATTAATAGAAAACAGTTATTTAGTAAAATATTTCTACATTTTACTGTTTTTCCTGTACTTACCATCAAATAAACGCAGGCTTGGTAAGCAGAAAAAACATTAAAAAAAAGTTTTGACTAAGTTTAGCCAATTATCTTCATTATCCTCATCAGTTCAATGAATGCTTTTGCTGTCATTTTACAATATCTTCAAAAGTAGTTTCCTTTAGAGGAAAAATCACATGCGAACATTGTAGTGACAGTCCATTAATATTTAATAAGATAAGCTCTAAGGCAGTTTCTGATTGGTTGTGGATTTAATATTTAAGATCTTTGTGTGTATTTGCAATGTTGCAGCCTTACTTGTATTGTTTAAACAGGCTAATTTTTGACATGTGTATTGTTTTGATAGAAATGGGCGCCCTGTGAATGTAACTTTCCAGATCACACCTTCTCCAAACTTTTTTTTCGCGATCAACCAGAAGGGGGCGCTCTCTGAGATGGGCTGGTTTCTCTACCCGACCTTTAGATTCATGACCTGGCAGGCTCAATGGTAAGGAAACTAATGTCTGTTTGGTGTATATTTCGTCCACTTTACAGCTAATACTTAACATGTTTAAAACATTTGTATCTTCAGTCTATTCAAAACAGTTCATGCTTAGTGCATAAAGTGGAAACCGGGGCTAGTCGTCACATTTTGAATCCAGTGAAATGTAATGTTTGGTAATTGACAGATGGTCTATGCCAGTGCAGATATCTGACAGTTGAAATTGTGCTAAAATATTCAATATATACTGATATTGTTCAAATATTAAAAAAAGTATATCTTATCATTACTAAAGTTATTGGCCTATGCTTTTATTTCTTTAATTCCCCCTTTTCCCCATGTATTTTATCTTGTAGGTTCACATTCAATGAAGCTTTGCAGGAGCAGCTGAGTCGGCCTGCTGTTACAGTACCTGTGTTTGATCGTCATCTGATGCAGGGAGAGACAGGAGCTCAAGCAGTGGTGGATCTACCTGGAGGTTTGAGCTTCTCATTAGTAACATCCACCATGACAGGTCTATCATTCGACATTTTTGTCTAATTCTTTCTGTTTTTGTATATAGATTTCATGAATTATGATATTCTGGAACTGGAAGCCTCCCTGTCCTGTCCAGGCCGCAGAGACGAGACATGTGCTCATTGGGATCACACTGTACAGCTGTATGTATGTTGCGATCCTACAAGCCCATACTGCAACCTGGAGCTCGGGCGCTGGATAACAGCCTTCCGCAGGTACATGATCATCATTATGATCATTTCAACATTATCATTTTGATGGCATCAGGCATGCATGACCAAAATAAGAAAATGCGCTGTGTAAATTAGTTCAGAGTGCACATATGCGTACTGAAATGGTTGCAGCTATTAATGCACAAGTACCATTTTAGATAAACAAACTGTAATACTGCATAAGATTTGTATTTAAACTGAAAGCATAATTCTAGGCTATTCGCTGCTGTTTTTAAATCACAATGCAAAAACGCGACATTTCATTCACTGACGCTCTTCACTGAATGCTCTTTTATCGGAAGCACGAAACCCGGGGGGAACGCAGCAGGCCGGCAAAATCAAAGCTTGCTAAATCAGGTTTGAAAATGATTAAAATTCAAATTAAAAAGTAAATATCATCATTTTATTTTTAGGCTTACTATGATATTTTTTTAATTTAATACTCCCTTTTTATTTTAAAACATAATAGTGTTACCACACTTTATTATTTTGTGTATTATTTTATAAAAATAAATAAATAAATAAATAAAGGCCAATTATATTATTATCACTATTATTAATTTATTTTTTGGAGTTATATTTCATGGGTCACACTATATGTAGTGTGAGGACCAAACCAAATCTTCAGGTACTCTTATGAGAACCAAGCTAGCCCTGATAATAATAATCTGTAGCCCTGATAATAATAAGACCTATTATGCCCCTTCTTTTTTACAATATGTAATATAAGTCTTAGGTGTCCCCAGAATGTGTCTGTGAAGTTACAGCTCAAAATACCCCACAGATCATTTTTTATGTCATTTTGAAAATGGCCATTTTGAGTGGAAGCAGTAACATGCTGTTTTCATGCATGTCTCTTTAAATGCAAATTAGCTGCTTCTCCCTGCCTCCATTTGCAGAATAGGGCAGTGCCTTTACAGCTTGTACTTCAGATATTCTGTCAAAAAAACATCTATTTGGTTTTGATTATCATGTCTATCGTGCTGAAATCATGTGTTTTAAACCATATTAGTATAAATTTCTGATATATTTCTGATATATCACACATCTGAAGCATGCGCACAGAAAGCGGCTTTCACACGGCATGTGAGTACTAAACTAAGATCTCTTTCGTGTCTTATTGCGCTTAAACTGACAAATACATGCAAGTTTGTGTTAAAAACACACAAGTTACAAAAACAGCCAGTTATGTCTGTGAAGGTAAACAACTGGGAAAGAAATCATGTTTATATTAGATCTGTGTGGCAGCAGTGTAAATAAATAGAGTAAATAAATAAATCCAATGCTCTCTTTTCTCCTCTGAGGCTGGGACTCTAAATAGTGTTCTGTGCTCGTCTGTGCAGCCAACAACAGGCTAACAGGCATTAGAACTGGTACACCATTGTCACTTGTAGAAACACAATGGCGGCACTGTGGGTGGAGATTAAGGGGCGGTAATATTATAATAAGATCCTCTTACCAAGTCATTGGGGGAGTAAAACCTCATTTTTTTCACATGCTTGCAGAGAAAACCTTACCAAAACTAAGTTACTGGGTGGTCCGTTTTCACATTTTCTGGGTTGGTAGATGCACTGGGGAACCGATTATAGCACTTAAACACGGAAAAAGTCAGATTTTCATAATATGTTACCTTTTAAAAGAATAGCAAAGTCCACACCACAACTATAGTGATACTGGCACAGAGGAACAATATCAATGGAATCACTTTCAGAACCATTTTTTCCAGCTGATGAACGATTAATGGATTGACAGCCAATCAGAATTTGTTCTGCTTTAAAGAGCTTGAGCATTTAAAGGGATAGTTCACCCAAAAAGGAAAATTTGATGTTTATCTGCTTACCCCCAGGGCATCCAAGATGTAGGTGACTTTGTTTCTTCAGTAGAACACAAATGAAGATTTTTAACGCAAACCGTTGCAGTCTGTCAGTCATATAATGGCAGGGGTAAGCAGATAAACGTCAAATGTTTATTTTAGGGTGAACTATCACTTTAAAGTGGCATATGACAGAACTGCTTGTGCTTATGATATACAGAATGTTATTGTGCGTTGGTGAGGGCACTGTCCTTATAGTTATCTTTATAGTTGTAATTCTTGATGTGAATGGGCCTTTAGTATGTGTGTTACTTGTTAAAATGGTTTTTGACAGTTTATTTTATTTTTTTTTTTTTACAGAGGCACAGGTCATTGGCTGACGGATGTTTCTGCTTTGATTCCCCTGCTAAATGAGAAGAAATGTGCCTTCACCATGAAGACTGTGCCATGGGCGATGCCATGGATGACGTCTCTTAATCTGCGCTTTAGTCACAGCAACAAGACAGGTTAGAACTATTTATTTATTTTAAGAAATTAGTACTTTGATTTTAGCAAGGACAAATTAAATTGATTGAAAATAAAGACATTATAAAGTTACAACTTTCTATTCATCAAAGAATCCTTGAAAAATGCTGATTTGAAAAAAGTTCATACTTTTATTCAAGGATGCATAAATGAATCTAAAATTGCAGTAAAGACATTTAATGTTACAAAATATTCCTGAAAAGTAAAATGTATCATGGTTTCCACAAAAATATGAAAATAAGTTTTCAACATTGATTATAATCAAAGATATTTTAAATAATATGCAAATCAGCATATTAGAATGATTTGTGAAGGATCATGTGACACTGAAGACTGGAGTATTGATGCTGAAATTTCAGCTTTGCACGACATAAATAAATGACATTTTAATAGATATTCAAACAAATTGTAATAATATTTCACAATATTACTGTTTTTACAGTTTCTTGATCACATTAATGCAGCTTTGGTGAGCTTCTTTAAAAAACACAAACAAAACCTTTTGTTTTTTATTATTTCAAACCTAACAGATGTCTTTTTTGTGAAGTGTTATATTTGAAACATGCTTATGCTGTATTTCTTTAACATGAATACCACTTGGTATGATATTTTGTTATCTGTTGTTTCGATTGTCAGGCATTTTATGCATTGATTATGTTTCTAAGTACTTACACTGTACTTTATTTTCATGTCAAATACACAACAGTCAAAGGATTTTGAACAGTAAGATTTGTAATGTTTTTAAAGAAGTCTCTTCAGCTCACCAAGCCTGCATTTATTCGATCCAAAAAACAAAATACAGCAAAAGCTCTAATATTGTGAAATATTTGTACTATTTAAAATAACCGTTTTCTATTTGAATATATTTAAAAATGTAATTTATTCCTCTGATCAAAGCTAAATTTTCATCATTACTCCAGTCTGCAGTGTCACATGATTCTTCAGAACTCATTCTAATATTCTGATTTGCTTTTCAAGAAAAATGTATTATTATTACTATTATTATCAATATTTAAACAGTTAAGTAAATTTTTCTCTGAATTATTTGATAAATAGAAAGATCCATATATCAGCATTTATCTGAAATAATAAAAAAAGCTTTTGTAGCGTTATACACTATACCATACAAAAGCTTGGAATCATTAAAATTTGATCATAACATAATTTTTTTTTTGGGGGGGGGGGGAGGAATTATAGAAATTAATACTTTATTTAACAAGGATGCTTTAAATTGATCAAAAGTGATGATAAAGACATTTATAAATGATTTCTGTTTTAGATAAATGCTGTTCTTCTGAGCTTTTTATTCATCAAAGAAACCTGAAAAAATCTACTCGGCTGTTTTCAACATAATAATAAAAATTAATGTTTTTTGAGCAGCAAATCAGAATATTAGAATGATTTCTGAAGGATCATGTCCTTCAGAAATGGAGTAACAATGCTTAAAATTCAGCTTTGAAATCACAGGAATAAATTACATTTTAAAATATATTCAAATAGAAAACAGTTATTTTAAATAGTAAAATTATTTCAAATTTGTACTGTTTTCGCTTTACTTTGGGATCAAATAAATACAGGCTTGGTGAGCAGAAGAGATTTGTTTAAAAACATTTAAAAATCTTACTGTTCAAAGGCTTTTGGCTGGTAGTGTATGTTTAGATTTTAGGACCACCTGTCTGCTATTTGTATGAGGTTCTGTTTCAATAAGGATGCCACTTTAGAAGGGATGCATTTAGGCAGTGGACACTGGATTTAGTAAAACAACCATTTTTTTGCATGAACACCAACATTTTAGTGGAAAGAACATAACAAATTCTGATTTACTGCGTGCAGCTGTGAATGCTATTGCTCACCCACACGTGTATAACTGAGTCAGTCATACTCAGAGGAACAATATGAGGTGTCTCCAGTTTTGGAAAAGAGAAGTGGAAAATAATCGACATAGTTAACTCTTTCACATATTACTTTTCTGAATAATTCCATTTCATGTAACTTACAGAGATCTTAAAGTCCTACAAAGTGTGGTCTGTTACTAAAGCTCCTGTACTCTTTGTAGTCAGCTTCAGTCATAAGTCATACATTTATAATCAGTAGCTCTATTTTTAGTGCACTTGTAGGACACCATAAATACACTTTTCTTGGAAGTGCATTTAGTGGCCTTGGCTGCTTTCCCAAAATGCGTCAATGCAACTCCAGTTACTATAGTAATAAACCAAGTCTAATAGATTTCAGTGGGATGAGGACATCTGTTATGGATGTTGACATTATCTGATATTGTTTTCACAGGTAATTACTCAGATAAATTGTACCCTTTCAAGGTTATGTCACTCTTTCCTGGGGGGACGTTTGACAAGGACTATAACAGCAGATACCAGGAGATCAAGTTCAGTCTTCCAGCTTCAACAAAGAAGGTGATCAATCCAAAACTATTATTATTATTGGTGAAATAGTAATAATATTATTTAAATAATGTAAGCCAGATGCACCGTCAAAATAAAAGTCCTGCTTCTGACATGTTGGCCATACAGGAAAACATAATATTTAATAAAAAAAATGCCAAATATCAGTCGAAATATCAGCCTTGGTGAACAAATAATATACTAAACAGTTTATTTTAAAAACATTTATACTTTTTTAAATTTAGTATAATTTTAGATATGTAATTATTAGTTTGAATACATATTTTTTTAATAGAAATTTTACATTTATGTGTAAGTAAAAACGTTCCATGAATTGAATGTGTGTTTTTATGTGTGTGCTGAAATAGTACTAGTAATAATATTAATAATAGCAACAATAATACAAAAAATGTAATATTTTTACAAATATTTTTAATGTGTTTAATTTATTCTTGTTTTATTTATTCATTTATTTATTTTTGCATATAACATTTCTGGATAAGTAAAAACATTTTTTTTATATATTTATTTTTTGCATGTAACAGTAAAAAAAACAATAATACAAACTTTTTTTTTTTTTTATATGTAGTATTTTTCATTCATTTATTTTTTTAGCATATTACATTTCGGGATAATATTTATTAAATTTTTCACTTTTTTCTATATTTTATTATGATTTTTATTTTAATACTATTTGTATTTTATTTACATATTTGCATATAACATTTCTGGAAAAGTAAAAACTTTGCATTAATTGAATGTGTGTTTTTATGTCTGTGCTGAAATAGTACTAGTAATAATACTAATAATAACAACAATAATATTATTAATATTATTTTTTTTTTTTTTACAAATATTTGGCATTTATTTTATATATTCTTGTTTTATTTATTTATTTTTGCATATAACATTTCTGGATAAGTAAAAATAGTACTAGTAATAATACTAATAATATAACAATAATACAAAAAATAAATAAATACATATATAATATATAATAGATAAATAGATGTACAGTAGATATATAGATTTTTATTTGAATAGAATTTTTATATTTTATTTGATTTATTTAGCATATAACCTTTTAGGATAAGTAAAAATTTTATAACGCTTTATACAACAATTAAAATCTTTTTTATACATTTTAATATGATTTTTATTTTAATACTATTTATTGCATTTTATTTTATTTTACTTTTTTATTGTATATTATTTAAATTTTTGCATATAACATTTCTGGAAAAGTAAAAACTTTCCATGAAGTGAATGTGTGTTTTTATGTGTGTGATGGAATAATACTAGTGGTAATAAATATATATAATAAATATATATTTTAATAGCATTTTATTTTATTGTTTATTTATTTTATTTTTTGCATATCAGTACAAAACTTCCAAGCATTAAATGTGTTTTTATGTCTGTGCTGGATTAGTAGTAATAATACTAGCAACAATAATACAGAAATTATTATACATTCTGTGTGTGTGTGTGTGTGTGTGTGTGTGTGTGTGTGTGTGTGTGTGTGTGTGTGTGTGTGTGTGTGTGTGTGTGTGTGTGTGTGTGTGTGTGTGTGTGTGTGTGTGTGTGTGTGTGTGTGTGTGTATATATATATATATATGTGTGTGTGTATTTTTTATTTATTTTTATATATATATGATATTTTTTATACTATTTATTGTTACTATTACTATTTTATTTTACTTTTTGCTTTTAACATTACTACTACTACTGATAAAACAAAAATTACAATAACATCTTTTTTAATATTATTTAATATAATTTGTATAATTATAAAACAATATATTTTACTTCCTTGTTTGCTTTCTTATCTATTTTGCCAACAATATTTCTAGATAAGTAAAAGCTTTCCATGGATTGAATGTGTATTTTGGTGTGGCAGGTGGAGTTATATGCCGTTATCACGGCTCATGGGTCTGACGAGAACTTCTGCGGAGAATTTTGTGTGACGTCACACCATTTCCTCATCAACAGATCCATCAATAACACCCTTGTGTTTGAGTCAGCTGGTTAGTAGGAATAGGGTGACAAGATTGGTGAACTAGATAACATCAAGATGTGCTCACACTGTGTCCGTAAAGTAAAACAGATGTCCATGTCCATGTAGGAACACCTCTGGGCTGTGCCATGCGAGTACCTGAAGGAGCAGTGCCCAATGAACATGGCACCTGGTTGTACGGCCGTGCAGGCTGGTGTGACGGACTCCAGGTGGATCCTTGGAGGACAGACATCACTTCCCAGGTACAGGAAAACAAAATGCATTTAACATGATGAGGTCATGTGACAACAATGTTGCATACTACGCATACTGCATGTCCTGTGCAGTATTCAGCATGTAGTAAAGCAATATGTGACCCTGGACCACAAAACCAGTCTTAAGTCTAAATACCGTGTATGGGTCAAAATGATAGATTTTCTTTTACGCCAAAAATCATTAGAAAAATAAGTCAAGGTCATGTTCCATGAAGATATTTTGTAAATTTCCTACTGTAAATCTGTCAAAACTTAATTTTTGATTAGTAATATGCATTGCTAAAAACTTCATTTGGACAACTTTAAAGGCGATTTTCTCAATATTTAGATTTTTTTGCACCCTCAGATTACAGATATTCAAATAGTGGTATTTTGGCCAATTATTGTCCTATCCCAACAAACCATACATCAATGCAAAGTTTATTTATTCAACTTGTATGTATAAATCAATTTCAAAATATTGACCCTTATTTTATTACATTTTACTTTTTTATTGTATTTTATTTAAATTTCTGCATATAACATTTCTAGAAAAGTAAAAACTTTCCATGAATTGAATGTGTGTTTATGTCTGTGCTGGAATAGTATTATTAATAATACTAGTTAAAAAAAAAAACAATAATACAAAAATTATTTAAAATATATATTTTTTTGTAATTTTTTAATAATATTTTTATTTTAATAGTATTTCATGTTTTTATTTAGCATATAACATTTCGGGATAAGTATAAACTTTATAAAAACTTTATATAATCTTATATATATTTTTTTATATTATTTTTATTTTACTTATTTTTATTTTATTTTACTTTTTTATTTTTTGCATATAACATTTCTGGAAAAGTAAAGACTTTACATGAACTGAATGTGTGTTTTTATGTGTGTGCTGGAATAGTACTAGTAATAATACTAATAATAACAACAATACAAAAAATATTTTTTTTAAATCTTTGTAAAATTTTAATAGAATTTTATTTTTATTTATTTATTTTGCATATAATATTTTGGGATAAGTAAAAACTTTCCAAGAATTGTGTGCTAGAATAGTAGTAATAATACTAATAATAACAACAATAATATAGAAATGATTATAATCTTTTTTTATTATTTTTTTACTATTTTATTTTATTTTATTTTACATTTTTTTATTGTATTTTTGCAAATAACATTACTACTGCTACTACTACTGATAAAACAAAAATTACAATAACATCTTTTTAAATATTATTTTATATAATTTTTATTATAATACAATATATTTTACTTACTTGCTTTATTTATTTTGCCCACAGACTACAGATTTTCAAATAGTTGTATTTTGGCCAATTATTGTCCTATCCTAACAAACAATACATCACGTTTTGTGGTCCTGGGTCACATAATTTATTCTGACATACACTCTTAAAAATAAATGTTCTTTATTAACATTGATGTGTCCCTGAAGAACTTTTAACACCTTTAAAAACATTCTTTACAGTGGAAAAATTTTCAGATTCAGATTAAGAAAAAAAAATGGTTCTTTTAAGAACTGTGCACTGAAAGGTTCTTTGGGGAAACAAAAATGGTTCTTAATTTATTTTTAAGAGTGCACCCAGAAGCATGTCATTTTGTTGATGTACCTTTAAAATTACATTTGTTTTTATTGGCATGATGTGTTAATGTGTGTGTTTCTCTCACAGCTGGACCTAAGTGGAACCAACTCTGTCCTTTACTTTGGACTCTTTGAAGGACGCAATCCAGATCCAAAGACTAATCCGGGGTACATTATTATGTACTCCTTTCTAGTGTTTTATAAATAATTTTACAGACGGATAATTCAGAAGAAATATTTTTTTTTACATTTTCACTTCTGCTGAAACATTTGCTTTTTAATTCTCACTTCTGCTTAAATATTTTTTTAAATTCTCACTTCTGCTTAAATATTTTTTTTAGAATTCTGACTTGCATCTTTTTGACAGCATTACTCATTACTGTCCCATCCAGAATCATCTGTTTTTTTATTTTTATGTTCTTTTCAGTATTCCCTCATGCTGCTTTTTTATGGTTATTTTTGATTACAAATGCAATCTGAGATTATTAAATGGTTTTTAGAATGGTTGACAACTGAGATGAGACACAGTCTAATAAACACACATAAATTGACAGCTATTTTTCAAATAAATTATGTCTTGAGAGATACACATCAGTCAATTTATTTGCATTACTAGCTATGTTTTCTAAATGCATATTTAGACAGCATTTTAAGGGGAGACACTGCAGGCAAATCAGGTTTGAGATTGTGGGCTTTTTGTTTATTCAGACTAGTCGAAAGAAAACATCCAAAAGTCACTGTTAAGTGTTTCTTTTATAGCACTTTATAATAATTTTTTTGTCCTACACTGAGCTGCGAATCTCCACTACAGTAGCGCTTACGCACGCCAGACTTTACATTTTACTTTACATTTTTACATTATCCTAAAGCCCCCCCCCCCCACCCCCCCCCCAAAAAATGTTTTCTGTATATTTTAAGTATTTTAATAAATTATGTGACAAAATGAGATGGCCAGAATTTCCTCTGTAAAAAAATAGACTCTAATATGTCAAAAAAAATAATAATTTAAACAAGAATTTTGAAACTGACTTCATCCAGTGTTTACATTTTTGTACTGGAAGTTTATTCAGATTAGTGCATATTTCATTAAATAATGCTCCATTTGCATTTTTAGCCATTTTCGAAAACTTGTAATACAAAAAATGTATGCAATTATCAATTTAATCAATCAACTAGGTAAGTAAGGTGATAACTATTATTATATTTACCAGGTAAATGTTGTCTTAAATAAGTTATAAAGTCTTAAATGACTGAAGAGTTAAAAGAAAATCTGATATAAGTCAGATCCACGTCAAGTGTACTAGGTTTTAAAGAGACAACGTGCTTTTAAAGTGAAACCTGCTGACGTCTGTCACTGATGTAAATCAAAGTACAAAAGAAAAAAAGAGAAATCATTTGACTGCTCTAGTTGATGATTACCTTTTGTAGCTTAAATAAAAATGAATCTGTATACAGTAGTCAACATTTGAAGTGGATCAAAAAAATTCATTAAAGCTGTCCTAAGACAAAAACGGGTGTTGTTTTTGTTTTATAACAACTTTGATGAAGGTGTTGATCCACTTCGAATGTTGACTACTGTAGTTTATGCATATACAATTTATAGTTGTAAAGATTGTTTTAAAATCATTTAAATTAAAAGTTGTTTTGTATTTCAGAGCCTATTAATTGTTAAAATTGTAGTAGTAATAACTGTTTCATGGTCAGTACAAAAAAAGTTAGTTTTAGGCCCTGCTGAGAAGTATCCTTAAAGACCCAAGAATGAAAATTACCACATGATTTACTCACTCACAAGCCATCCTAGGTGCATGTGACTATCTTGTTTCAGTCGAATACAATCTGAGTTAAGGTCATTGCACACCAGCCCAAAATTTTCGCCCGAATGTTTTGCACGTTAAAAAATAAATACGACTTCACGTTATGTCGATCACGTTTGCACACTGCCTGTCATAAAAAAAAAATTTGATCGGGTTAGATTTTTTGCGTTTTTCGCATCTGTAGCCAGCATTTTGAGAGGTGTTTTGACAGTTCAGAGCCACCGTACAAGCGAACGCCAAAATCCAGAATTGCATTTGACAAATTCATCCACATCGCCTCGCAGCACAAAGCACTGTAAAAAGGTCCTTGTGCATGCAGCTCACAGAAATTAGTGATATTCTTTATAATATGTGGCTCCAGTAATGCTTGCAAAGCATCAAAGTTTACTGACATCCTTAAGTAAACTTTGAATCACTCAGGATAATCCCGCAGCTCATAATACACAAAAGTGTTCTCTCATTCCTCTCTATATTTTATAATTGGATGGACCCAATATGTCCTTTCTTTTTCTCTTTTTAAGAAGAAAGTGGACAACAATCATCCTCGCTGCTTGAAGATTCCATTATGTATTGTTCTGTGAAATTTTTTTTTGCAATGGATGAATTAATACGCATCAGACTCAGTGTGCAAGGTTTCTGTGCGTGACTAATTTTTAGGATTACGATTACGAAAATTCCAGAGTGTGCAATGACCTTTACAGTAAAAAATGTCCTGGCTCTTCTAAGCTTTATAATGGGAATGAATGGGTGTTGAGATTTTGAAGTCCAATAAAGTACATCCATCCATTATAAAAAGTACTCCACTTGCCTCCAGGGGGTTAATAAAGGCCTTCTGAAGTGAATCGATGCATTTGTATAAGAAACATATCTATATTTAAAACTTTATAAACCGTAATCTTTAACTTCCGCTTACTGTCATATGTGCGTTCACGAGAGTGGCATTCCAGCGGATGACGGAGGACGTAGGCGTAGCGTAAGCTCTGTTGAGAATATGCTAGTCTCGCAAGAACCAAGTTTTGTTTACAGCAAAGAAAAACCAGACTCCTCTTGGCTTATATTGAAACCATAGACTGTAAAAAATATGGACGTAGTATCCGTGACGTCACCCGTAGGATTCTGAAGCGCTAATTTGAAGCTCATAGTGGGCGGGATTCGGCCGCACCATCTTGGAATCGCGTCATCGCGCGTCACTCCCGGATAATCAAAAATGGGCAAAAAGGCGGGATGTGGGTGGAGCTGGTTGCTGAAACCACGCCCGCCTAGAGCGACAGTGGTGACAGCAGCGGCAATCCCCCGTCACTCAAGTGGCCACGCCCTTAATTATGCTGAACTTTAAGGCTTAATATAACTTAAACCGATGAGTTATAAAAAAATTCACCCCCCTCACAGTTGACATGAAGGGCAAAACTAGCTATATAGACCAAAACCATTTTTTGAACCAGGCTGTAAACATACTTTTTTCTGCTGTAAAGTTGGGCATTTTAACATGGGGTGTCAATGGGATTGACTCCCTTTTGCAGCCAGCCTCAAGCGGCCAGTCGATGAATTGCAGTTTCAGTCACTTCCGTGTTGGTTTCACGAGGGAGACCGGAAGGTTGCCCCTTGATTGAAACCCTCCAACATTGTTTACAAATTCTCTTTTTCTCACTGCTCGATGAGTACTCATGAGCATGCATACAACAGCCGAAGCTAGATATTACGGTTTATAAAGTTTTAAATATAGATATTATTCTTACACAAGCACATCAACTTGCCTCAATAGCCCTTTGTTAACCCCTCGGAGCTGTGTGGAGAACTTTTTATGATGGGTGGATGCACTTTATTGGACTTCAAAATCTCAACACCCATTTACTGCTATTATAAAGCTTGGAAGAGCCAGGACATTTTTTAATATAACTCTGATTGTATTCATCTGAAAGGAAAAAATCATATACACCTAGGATTGCTTGAGGATGAGTAAATCATTGTGTAATTTTCATTATTGGGTGAGCTATTCCTTTAAATCTAAATCGTTTGAGTTACAATGTTCCCTTTGAAGGCAGCTGTCTATGTAGGAAGCTTACTAGGTTTTGGAACAGTGTTAGAACCCACATAGTGCTTTTTAGTATTCATTCTCTGTCTGAAATCTTTCATAAAGAGGTTTCATCTTAAGTTTTTTCTTCTGTCTGACAATTATGTACAATTAGACAAGTATCCTGTAGCTTCTTAACTTCAAATAGAAGGAGGACCAGAAATTTCGATCTTCACTCTTGAGTGCTTTTCACTTTCAAGGAGCTTTAAGTCCCTGATTTTGAGGATTGACCCATTGGCATTATCTGAGCCACACAGAGAGCATTCTGAGTTGACTTCTTGTCCAATTTTAGTTGATCTTCTATAAAACTAAGCATTATAACAGGTACTGTGTTCTGTGAGTGATGGTCCCATTATCATAGAAGAGAACAAAAAATTAATGTTTTTTTTTTCATGTAACCCTGGATCACAAAACCAGTCATAAGGGTACATTATACATGAATAAGCTTTCCATTGATGTGTGGATTGTTAGGATAAGACAATATAAGGCTGGGATACAACTATTTGAAAATCTTGAATCTGAGGGTGCAAAAAAACTAAATATTGATAAAATCGCCTTTAAAGTTGTCCAAACGAAGTCCTTAGCAATGCATATTACTAATCAAAAATTAAGTTATGATATATTTACGATAGGAAATTTACTTAATATCTTCATGGAACATGATCTTTACTTAATATCCTAATGATTTTTTTGGCATAAAAGAAAATTCAATAATTTTGACCCATGCAATGTATTTTTGGCTATTGCTACAAATATACCCATGCTACTTAAGACTGGTTTTGTGGTCTAGTTTCTTGTAAACTTTGTCAAATTCACTACATCCTTTTGAGAGACAAACACATTGGGAATGATTATATTCTTGTTTTGAAGTAAATGGAGCTCTTGTACTTTAATAACTCATGCATACATCATGCGCAGGTTAAGGTTCAGGGAATCGTTATCAAGACAATGATGTCAGTTCTAGCAAATGAAAGTTTTATGTGGCAACTTACAGTAAAAAAAAAAAAGGTGTGGTTGATGGTAATCACAGTGTGTTGAAACAAACACCTGAACCTCAGCGGAGAGCAGTCGCTTTTTTTATTCAAAATTAAAGATGTCATTTTAATTAGCTGAAAAAGAAGAAAATGTGACCTTATCTGCACCAATATGGTAAGTCATATTTTTCAGTTTTTCAAGTATTTCTTTTTATATTGCTTGTATTCAAATATTTCACTTTTTTCAGGTATCTCAGCACATATTTCTATTTTGTGGGATATTCCTTGGTTTCATCTTTGTTCAGCAACTCAGGAGTGTTAGATTAGCCAGAGCACTTGCATATCCACATTGCCTTTCCTCTCAAGCCAAGAGTAATGCATGGAAAAAGAATGGTATGTTCTTTATGACTTATCTCTTTTAATTGTCTTATTTTTCATCATATTTAAAAACAGAAATAAAGGGGGGAAAAAATGAAATTCAGTAAAGAAGTTAATTTGTATGTGTGGTTCAAATTTGTAATATAATTGAAAAACACAGTACTGTTCGAACATTTGGTATCAGTAAAATTTGTAAAAAAAAAAAAAAAATTAAGTCTCTTCTGCTCACCAAGGCTGTTTATATTTGATCAAAAATACAGTAAAAACAGAAATATAATGAAAAATGATTACAATTCAAAACACCTATTTTCAAAATGTAATTTATTTCAGTGATCAAAGCTGAATTTTCAGCATCATTACTTTAGGCTTCAGTGTTCCATGATCTTTCAGAAATCATTCTAACATGCTGATTTTGTGGAATTAAACTTTTTTTAAGGACTTTTCCTGTCACTTTTAATCAGAAAAGTATTAATTTCTTTACAAAAAAACAGACTGACTTCAAACGTTTTGAATGGTAGTGTTTTTTTTTTTTTTTTAAAGAAGTCTCTTCTGCTCACCAATCCTGCATTTATTTGATCTAAAGTACAGCAAAAAGTCAAACATTTTTTGTAACATTATAAATGTCTTCATCATCACTTTTGATCAAAGCTGATCTTTGGATCTTTCTATTATCAAAAGAACCCTGAAAATGTACTCTGTTTTAAATATTGATAAAAAATAAATAAGTTTCCTGAACAGAAAATCCGCATATAAGAATGATTTCTGAAGGATCATGTGATGCTGAAGACTGGAGTAAGGATGCTGAAAATTCTGTTTTGTTCACAGGAATAAATTATATTTTAAAATATATTCAAATAGAAAACACTTATTTTAAATCATAAAAATATTTCAGAATTTCACTGTTTCTGCTGTACTTTGAATCAAACAAATGCAGGCTTGGTGAGCAGAAGATACTTAAAAAAAAACTTCTTACTGTTCAAAAACTTTTGACTGGTAGTGTACATTCAGTAAGTGAAAGCCCCAAATTTTGATTGCTACTGCATGTTTGGCTTTAATGTTTTTAGATGAGCTGGCAAAGTCCCTGTTTTCCCGTGTGCGTGTGTTGTGTTGGATCATGACAAGGCCTGAAAATCATGTGAAGAAGCTCCAGCATGTTCGTGCCACCTGGGCTAAACACTGCAACCAGGTTCTGTACATGAGTTCGCAGAGCTCCGACTTCCCCACCGTGGGGCTGAACGTCAGCGAGGGCCGATCGCAGCTGTACTGGAAGACCATCCGGGCCTTTGAGTACATCCACACCCACCACCTCCAGCACGCCGACTGGTTCCTCAAAGCCGACGACGACACGTTTGTGGTGGTGGAAAACCTGAGACACCTGCTTTCCCATCATGACACAGAGACGCCTGTTTATTTCGGCCACAAGTTCCGGCCGTTCATTCGTCAGGGTTACATGAGCGGAGGAGCCGGGTACGTTCTGAGCCGAGAGGCTCTCAGGAGATTTGTGGAAGGTTTCAGTACGGGACGCTGCAAGCACTTCAGTGCAGTGGAGGACATGGCCTTGGGCAAGTGCATGGAGACCATGGGAGTGAAGGCCGGGGATTCAAGAGATCCAAATCAACGGGAAACATTTAATCCTTTTAGACCGGAAAATCACCTAATTCACCCGGAGAATGGAAAACAGGTCTGGGGCTACAGTTACTACAAACCCGCACGGGTGAGTGCCAGATTCTCATTAAAGGTGCCATAGAATGGAAAACTGAGTTTACCTTGGCATAGTTAAATAATAACAGTTCAGTACATGGACATGACATACCATGAGTCTCAAACACCATCGTTTCCTCCTTCTTATATAAATGTAGTGTTTGCAAAAGACCACCGAAAAATAGGTCAATTCCAACATAACACCGACTGTTACGAAACATTCCCGAAATCGTTAATAGTTACGCCTCCAACATTTGCATCGCCCAATCATCGTAACGTCAGCACATCAGTTAAACAACGTGAGTCACTCAAGGGACACCATTAGCTTAATGCTAGCGCTAGCCTGTTACATTGCTATACATAGGATTTCACTTACCACATAAACAGAGAGATGCCTGCGCTGATGATGGTGAATGATGGAGAAATAACTGCCTGATGATGGCGAATGATTTACAGATCTTGAGAATCACTGGCGACTGACTTGTGTGGTAAGAAGCACTCCCTCTGCATTATAACGCAGTAATTAAACTAAAATATCTGCGATTCAAAACGGCAGATTCAAGAAACCGCATATTAAAAGCGGCTAGAGCTCCTAATTAAATATATATTTTTATCCATGTGCCAGCTATTGAGCTCTGTGAAACAGCCAATCAGAGCAGAGCTCATGAATATTCATGAAGCTTCCAAATAACAAAGCATTTCATTCCAGGGGCAAATCCTAGGGTTGTAAATGGACCTGTAAAACCATTTCTGGAGTTTTTTTGCCCTTTCCTATGCCATATACCTTCTATGTAGATATCAGAGAACAATTTAAAATATTCTCTCAATGCATTCTATGGCACCTTTAAAAATATCTATGAACTAGAAATGTACATGATGCATTTTGAGTAAAATTGGCTTAGATATAATTATTTTAAGTATTATTAGGCTGTGCATTACATGTAATTTGTGAGCTTAAAGGATTAGTTCACTTTCATAACAACAATGCATATCCAAGATGTTCATGTCTCACTTGGAAATGCATAATTTTTTGGAAATTTTGGTCCTTTTGGTTTTTTGATGTAGCATAATCTTTTTATTTATTTATTAAAATTACATTTTTTTTCATGTAAACAGTATTTTTTATTATTATTTATTTATTTGTTGAATTATTTATGTATTATTTTATTTATTTATTATTTATTCTAAAAACAATTTCAGTTAGGTAGAATTACATTTTACAATGACAATCAACAATATTTTTTTATTTGCTTTCACTTTTTTTTAACTGTAAAAATGTTTCTTTACTCAACAGCATAATAGAGCAGTATTTACATGCTTGAATTTATAAAAATAAAATAATTGTAACTATTAATAATAAGAGCCCCCTACTGTTAAAATGTATTTTAAAACAAATATAAAACAGCTTATCTTCAGCTGTAGTGTGTCAGTAGGAAATGTCAGTTTACATTTCTAAACATTCATTTTCCCAGTAATTGTAATAACCCAATGAGATTTTTGTTTGCACAAGGTGTCTGAAAACAGCCAGTGCTCCACACAGAGATCTGATCTCATCATCAACCAGTCTGTCTGGAATGACATGAAGAAACACAAACAAACTGAGAAAGACTAAATCCAAGATGCTTCAAGAGAGATGCTACCTGAAAAGCTACCTGCACAAGTGCACCTAGGGCAAAAGCTACTTTTAAATGCAAAGGATGGTCACACCAAATGTTGATTTTAATTTAGTTAATAGAAGTTAATTGATAAAGAAAATCTATTTCTGACATTAATTTTGGCAGCATCCTCATTTTACAGCATTTTTACACAAGTGCCTAAAACTTTTAACATTACTGTAGATTTGCAGGTAGGTTTCTTGAAGCATCTCAAAGACATTGCCAGTTCTTCTGGATTTAGTCTTTCTCATTTTGTTTGTGTTTCTTCATGTCATTCCAGACAGACTGGTTGATGATGAGATCAGATCTCTGTGTGGAGCACTGGCTGTTTTCAGACTCCTTGTGCAAACAAAAATCTCATTGGGTTATTACAATTACTGGGAAAATGAATGTTTGGAAATGTAAACTGATATTATCCACAGACACACTACAGCAAAAGATAGAAATAACTGACTTAAAACCATTTTCAGCTGCGGAAAATACTAGTGTTCTAATCATTTTGGCCACCACTGTATTCGTGTACATTGCACTTCGACTTTTGCATAATGACCCTTTTCCATCGTCCAAGATTACTCAAAACATTAAAAAAGTTAATCCACCCCAAAATGAAAATGTTGTAGACATTTATGTTTATATTCATATTTGTAGACAAGATATTTTGGATGAAAACCGAGAGGTTTGTAAGTGAACTGTCCCATTGACTGTCAGGTAAATAACACTGTCAAGGCTCAGAAAAGTATGAAAGACGTCAAAATAGTCCATCTGCCATCAGTGGTTGAACCATAATTTTACCAAGCTACGAGAATGCTTTTTTGTACGCAAAGAAAACAAAAAAACAACAACTTTATTCAACAATTCGTCTCCTCCGCGTTCCCTGGACGCAAACAGCGTACGCTGTTCTCTTTCAACTGCGGCTCTGTCCAAATTCAGGGTCTGCATCCTCCTTAGGATCCTTCCTACCCGGTTGAAGGAGGAGGGGTCCTCCGATGACCGCAAAACCTGGAAGTAGGTGTCTGTGAATTTGGACAGCCTAGCCTTCTTTCAGTTCCCTCCCTTACCCGTTGCTCATATCCTGTCGCCTAGCAACCGCGACAGCGCTAAGCAAGAAGACAACCGCTTTAAAAAAAAATATTTTTTGAAACGCCAGTTTTTTTTAAAACTTACATTGAAAAGCATATTGCTCTCCCACTCCGCTACCGCTCGCTTCGTCCGCCATTATTTGAAAATTCTGGAAGCGCTCTGCCGAAAGGAATTATGGGATAGGTAGGACGGATAAGGATCCACCAGACCCATCCTTCCCATTTGGGGAAAAGGAGGACGGATTTGTTGGCCGCATTTGATTGTAAAAACATAATTTGTAACATTTATTTATTTATTATTATTAACACAATTGTTTATTTTCTCTATTATAGGTTGAGCTATTTAAATTAGAGGCAACCACTGCATTTTGAAACACTCTACAGTATAAATAACAAAAAATTACGACACAGTTCTTTTTTAATCGTATTAAGTGCAGATAATTCAGCCATAATCAAAGTAGGCTACTCTCTAAATATTCAAAGTGCAAATAGAGACCGAATATTTCAAGCATGATACAGAGCTATAGACATACACAACCTATCATAGTCTACATACTAATAACAGCCTAGATATGTCATGTAGCCTAATTTGCGTGCATTGGGGAGTCACTCTCTAAACAAAGGGGATTAAAATGGCTTTTGAATGCGCGTGCGTTTTTTGCTTTCGGTTTCAGTTTTAACAATCGTGCCAAACTCTCAGCTGAGCTGAGAGTCACTTTTTAGATAGCCAAACCACTTAATGGAATTCGTGCTACCTTTTGTCGACAATTTCAACATCTTTGGATAATAACTCGAGGTTAGTTTCACTTTCGTCGCTGCTTCCACTCTTTTTTTTTTTTTTGTCGTCCTGGTGTTAAGTTTGCTTCGCAAAGTGCGGTAGGAAATGAACTTTGTACTTTGACATGCACACGCACGCTGCAGGCTGATTGGCTGTTGTCGCATATTTCTGCTGTGTGATTGGCTCTTAGATTAATCCATATCGAGCAAAAAATGTCTAGAGCTTATCATCGTTATTAACATAAATTTTATCGCGATTCGATATGACATCGTTTATCGGCCCAGCCCTAGATCCTACGAATTTGGACAGCCTTCGTCGCGGCGCTGTGACGTAGCATCCTTCAAATGAGTCCTCCGGACCCTGAATTTAGACACAGCCTGCATCACGTGGATACGTCTTCTACGTTTATTTACGCTTAGATTCGAACGAAAACAGCGTATCTGCGTGACGCAGCTGACAGCTATTTACGTCCAGGGGATACTCTCCAAAATGGCACTAGGAGGAGATGCAGAGGAGACGAATGCTGCAAATTATATAAATAGAATTAGCATAGATATAAATACGTAGATACCCCATTGGACCGCTCCAAGCACGTAGATGCGTCCGCCATATTGGAACGGTCCACTTGACGTCATTCACTATACAATAGGTTCGCAGACCAACGGCTGTGCAGGACTGTGGCATTTCGAATATTCAGTGATTACTATGGTGATTTACACAGATCTATGGGTGAATGACGTCAAGTGGACCAATGCAAAATGGCGGACGGCTTACGTATAAAGGCCCATAGAAACAGTCGCTAATGAGGCATCTACGTGTATATATATATATTAATAAGTTGAGTTTTACAGTGTTGATATCACTTCTAACATAGCTTAGCATAGATCATTGAATTCTATTAGACCAATAGCATCGCGTTCAATGAGTTTCGGTATATGTCCTATTTAAAACTTGACTCTTCTGCAGTTATATCGTGTACTACGACCGGCGGAAAATGTAAGGCTGTGATTTTCTAGGCCGATAAAATTAGGAACTACACTCCCATTCCGGCGTAATAGCCAAGAAAGTTTGCCGCTGTAATATGGACGCAGCAGGCGGAGTATTATCACGCAGCGCCTGAAATAAGTTCCCAGCTAGGTAACTGCCAGTGTAGTCTCAGCCTCAGACGTCACGCCCAAGGAACATCTGATGCATATGGTACACATAACTGGAAACACTTCAGGAATGTTGAAGTGGTGATCTGATTAGTTAAATTTGATCGGATTTCCGGGAGACACGAGTGTCGAGTTTATTTTCGTTCCACCGGGAAACAAAGCGCAGACTATTAACTTATGCTTATGCAGACGCCATTGGTGTCATACACTTTTGAAATGTTCGTGAGACTACTGCCAATGTGACCGGCTTTTTGAAATTGTGACCTAACTTCAGGCGCTGCGTGATATTACTGCGCCTGCTGCGTCTATATTACAGCAGCAAACTTCCTTGACTATTACGCCGGAATGTAGTTCCTAATCTTATCGGCCTAGAAAATCACATCTTTACATTTTCCGCCGGTTTTAGTACACGATATAACTGCAGAAGAGTCAAGTTTTAAATAGGACAAATACCGAAACTGGTTGGTCATTTTTGAACACGATGCTATTGGTCTCATAGGATTCAATGATCTATGCTAAGCTATGCTAAAAGTGATATCACCAGAACAGAAAAACGGCTGAATGGATTTCAAAACGGTAAAACTCAACTTATTAACTTGGGGGGGAGTTGGAGAATGAGCCTATTTCCAAAAAAGGCGGAGTGTTCCTTTAACTTCAGAATTCGAAGTGCGGATCAAAACACAAAAACACAGTGCGCGGTGAACGAGGATTCTATTAGAACTACAAACATGCATAAAAAGTGTTAAAAACTACAAAAATGGTGGATATGCGCAACCAAAGGTCAGGTAGAGAAAGGTGTAACCTGATAATCAATAATCAATGTGTAACCTGATAAAAAATATTTAATGTTATCCGTATTATATTTCATGTGCATGAACTTTTATAATGATAGGTTTGGTCATTAACTAAGCAACAGAGCGCCCGTTAAAGACTCAGTTATGACGAAGTAGTTTGTCCCAAAGCTTGCCTACTATTCTGCTACATACTCAAAAGTATGTGCTTTTTCTTCACAAAAAGAGTACATACTTTTAGGGCATAGTATATGTAGGTGAATTGGGACGCAGCAGAATTGTTGAATAAAGTTGTTATTTTTGTTTTCTTTGCGTACAAAAAGTGTTCTCGTAGCTTCGTAGACTTACGGTTGGCAGATGGACTATTTTGACGACGTCTTTCATACTTTTCTGGGCCTTGACAGTGTTATTTACCTGACAGTCAATGGGACAGTTAACTCACAAACCTCCTAGTTTTCATCCAAAATATCTTAAATTGTGTTCTGAAGACGAACAAAGCTTTTACAGGTTTGCTAAGGGGTTAATGACAATTTTTTTTTCAACCCTTTAATGATGTATCTGTTGTTTACATATTTTCTCTTTTTCCAGGGTCCCGACTGCTGTTCGGATTTTGTGATTTCGTTTCATTACATGCGACCTACAGACATGTACACGCTGGAGTATTTCACACATCACCTGCGACCATTCGGATACAAGTACAGAATCAACGCTAATCATGAACCAAACAGCACCATTGAGCCTAAACACAGTAAAACCACAAGATAAACACAAGTGACAAAAATATAAAAACCCCAAAAGATGTTTAATGCGACTAGTTTACATGAGAACATTTGATGGAATGTTTGTTCATTCGCCCATAAAGAAACAGCATTTTTGTAGGTTTGTGTCTGAATGTCAGTGCATTTTCTCTAAGCCAGAATTATTACTTCTTGAGAATTATTCATACATTTCTTTAAAATAAAATATAATGGAATAGAACACTAAGTATGACTTACTGAAACTTATGTAAATACTTTTTGTGCCCACTATATGCAAATAAACGCCTTTAGGAGATTGTTCAAGTTTAGTTTTTTTAAATGTTCACAGTAAAAATGTTTATTATTATTTAAAATGTTGAATATTAAAAGTTAATATATACTTAAATAATAAAGCTTTATTTTTTATTTTTTTGTATCCTGTCCTTTTGCATCAGGTTCAGTTGCTTTATTGACAAGACTTACATTTTCACACAGGATTTTCTGCAGGACTCCTGAGTATCAAACTGGTTTTTGTTGCCTTGGCAACCTCCAAACCAGAACTGAGCACATGAATTGGCCTTTGGATCAAAATACCATTTAACAACGTACTCTCGACACGGTCCAGGATCCAGAGGCAATAGGCATCTCTCCTCTGACACAAGAGAGACAAAATTGAATTTACAAGAAGTCAGATCTGCAATTATTTGTATAGTATCACTTTTGAACAGGATTTACCTGCAGTATAATCATCCTGTATGAGCAGCGGGCGGTCAGTTGTGTCCTGTCTTGGCCGGTCCAAAGATGTGAGAGAGAAATCTGGGAGGAGGTTCAGCTCGTCTCTTTCCCGATATGGTGCTATGGTGCTGATCATGTCTGTGCCATCTGATCTGGGATCATAGTAGGGGAACAACTCTCCAACTGCACCTGGCTGATTTTTGTACAATAATAATAATAAATAGAGTTAAAAAGAAATAATAGTCACTGCAACACTTCTATTTTTTTTTTAAACGCTTTTACTTGAAAAATCTGTAGTGCAGCAATAAAATATACCCCAAACATCATAATAACTCTCAAATCAAATGTCACCTTTAGATGCTTTATAAATATATTTATGTATTTATGTACTAATACAGTCTTGTTGACTGAAGGGTGTGCAAGTTTACCTTGAAGGTACTGCCGAATATCGATCCATCAATGTTCTCACAGAGCTTATGAAGCAGTTTACTTTCCACTTCTAGACCACAGAGACAGAAAACATGTATTTAATAAATGCCATCCTGTAGATCAGATCAATATGGAAGGCCATTTGCGCCACTGAATTAAAAAAAAAAGGTTATTGCGACTTTTTCTCTCACAATTTTGACTTTTTTTTTTCTCAGAATTGAGATATAAACTCACAGTTGCAAGAAATAAAGTCAGAACAGCAATTAAAACGTCACAATTCCGACTTTTTTTCTTAAAATTGCGTAATACAAACTCGCAATTCTGACTTTTTTCTCAAAATTACATGATGTAAACTCATAATTATGACTTTTTTTTCTCAGAATTGAGATATAAACTCAGTTACGAGAAATTAAGTCAGAATTGCAATTAAAAACTCACAATTCTGACTATTTCTCAAAATTGCATTATACAAACTCACAATTCTGACTTTTTGTCAAAATTGCGTGATACAAACTCTGACTTAACTCACAATTCTAAAAAAAAAAATCTAATCTAAAAAAAGTCAGAATTGAGTTTATATCTCAATTCTGAGAAATATTTTTACTTTCTGAGAAAAAATTCATTATTTTTTAGAATTGCAAGTTTACATCTTGCAATTCTGACTTTATAACTCACAGCTGCGAGTTAATATCACACAATTCTGACTATAACTTGCAATTCTAAGAAAAAAGTCACAATTGTGAGTTTACGACTCGCAATTCTCACTTTATAACTCGTAATTGTTGGCCAAGTTTAAGTTTATATTGTGCAATTCTGAGGAAAAGTTCAGATTTGCGAGTTTATATCTCTCAATTCTGACTTAACTTGCAATTCTGAGAAAAAATAGTCTCGCAATTTTAAGAAATACTTCTGCTTTCTGAGAAAATTTTTTTTTTTTAAATGCTTTATTCAGTGAAAAAGACCATCTCCTGGCATTTTTTTGGAGCTATTTTGGACAGTTTTGCTCATAGACCGTGCTTGATCTGTGCATATTTCTCTCCTAGTTCAGATGAGACTCAAACTTTTTCACTGGAGAAAAGCAGTATTCTCTGGATTTCTGGACTACTATAGATTTGTTTTTCACAAAGTGCAGCCCTTTTTGCTTCAAAAGATATTAACTGATGGACTGGAGTGGTGTGGATTACTGTGATGTTTTTATCAGCTGTTTGGACTCTCATTCTGACGGCACCCATTCACTGATGTGATGTAATGCTAAATTACACCAAATCTTTTTTGATGACATTTTAAGCATTTTTTTTATTTATGGGTCAACTATTGCTTTAATCACCATGAATACTACCACAAAGATAGGATTTCTATCTTCAGTCAGTTTACACAGTATCTCACAAAAGTGAGTACACCCCTCACATTTCAGCAACCATTTTAGTATATGTTTGCAATGGACAATACTATAGAAATGAAACTTGGATGTATTTTAGAGTAGTCAATGTGCAGCTTGTATAGCAGTATAGATTTATTGTCCTCTGAAAATGACAGCATACAGCCATTATTGTCAAAATAACTGTCAACAAAAGTGAGTACACCCTAAGTGAACTAGTCCAAAGTTTCAATATATTGTGTTAGCACCATTGTTATCTGGCACTGCCTTAATCATCCTGGGCATGGCATTGACCAGAGCTGCACAGGTTGTTGCTGGGATCCTCTTCCACTCCTCATGTAGCTGCTGGACATTAGACACATGGTGCTTCTCCATCTAGCGCTTGAGGACGCCCCACAGGTGCTTAATAGGGTTCAGGTCTAGAGGCATACTTGGCCACTTCTTGGTGGTGTGTTTGGGATCGTTATCATGTTGAAAAACTGCCATTCGGCCTAGTTTCTGGAGGAAAGGCAGCATGTTCTGCTTCAGAGTGTACAGTACATAATGGAGTCCATGTTTCCCTCAATGATCTGCAGCTCCCCAGAACCAGCAGCACTCATGCAGCCCCAGACCATGATGCTACCACCGTCATGCTTGACTGTAGGCAAGACACAGTTTTCTAGGTACTCCTCACCAGGGCATCACCACACATGCTGGACACCATCTGAGCCAAACAAGTTTATCTTAGTCTCATCAGACCACAGGACATGGTTCCAGTAATTCATGCTCTTGGACAGGTTGTCTTCAGCAAACTGTTTGTGGGCTTTCTTGTGAGCCAGCTTCAGATGAGGCTTTTTTCTGGGACAACGCCAATGCAAACCGACTTGCTGCAGTGTGCGGCGTATGGTCTGAGCACTGACAAGCTGACCTTCTACTTCTGCAACCACTAAAGCAATGCTGGCAGCACTCATGCGTCTGTTTTTTGCACCTGACGCACAGTTCCGAATGGAACCCATCTTGAAAAACCTCTGTATGACCCTGACCACTGTTGTGTAACTCGGTTTCAAGGTGTTACTGAACCTCTAATAGCCTTGGCCATCTTTGTGGAGAGCAACAATTCTAATTCTCAAATCCTCAGAGAGTTCTTTGCCATGAGATGCCAGGTTGAACATCCAGTGGTCAGTATGAGAGAATTGTACTTAAAGCACCTAATTTGAATTGCTGTAATACAAGATACACAACTTTGTATGGTCCTGTTGAGCAGACAAAAACATTAACATGATGAATAGGACATGTGGCTTTGCATGGTTAAACAACATACTGTTGTAATCACTTAGGGTGTACTCACTTTTGTTGCCAGCTATTTTGACAATAATGGCTGTATGTTGAGTAATTTTCAGAGGACAGTAAATCTATACTGCTATACAAGCTGCACATAGACTATTTTAAACTATATCCAAGTTTCATTTATATAGTATTGTGCCTTGAAAAGATATACTAAAATGGTTTCTGAAATGTGAGGGGTGTACTCACTTTTGTGAGATACTGTAACTATTTGTTCAATTCTCAAGATATAACATACCAGAAAGCATTCTGAAGTCCTCTATGGAAAACACATGCTCTTCTTTGGGCGGTGACGCTATTGACCTCAGCTCTTGTTTAAAATCATCATAGATGGGGTCGCTTTGATTCACCACCCCTATAACCAACATGGTGATATTGGCTGAATGGGCCTCTCTGACCGCGTCCTCCAGCTTCACCGTGTCGCGATGATCCGTCTGGCCGTCCGTAATAACCACCGCCACTTTCTTCACTCCGCGCCGGGCAAAGCGGAAGATCTCGTTGGCCTTTCTGATGCCACTTCCTGTGTAAGTGCCCTCCCCAATGTAGGGCATCCTGTGCACGGCTGCTTTCACTTCATCGCGACTTAACCTCTCCTGTATGCTTGTGACCACCAGGTTGATGTGGCTGTAGAGAACCACGCCGACACGCGTGACCTCCTGACTGACTGACGTGCGGTCGATCACGGTATTCACAAAGTCTTTAATAACCTCAAAGTTTTCCGGGCCGACGCTCTCAGAGCTGTCTATCACGAACACCAGCTCCAGAGGCTGTATTCTGCATATCCGACCACAACCTGAGAATACATTTGTGTGATTCATCATTAAGCATTCAAATTTAGCAAAATATATCTACCAGTTTGAATACTTACCACAAATAGATCGGATTAGACTGATTATTTCCTCTCTCTGCAAAATACACAAAAGTCTCATTACTGAAGTGCTCCATTTTTGGTTCAAACTAGTGTTATTGTAGTATTCAGGGGCGTCACTGGGAATTCTGGGCCCTGTGCACTGACTCAGCTAAGGGGCCCCCCAAAAGTTTGCGATCGCTATCAGTGATGCGCAGGTCAATGTATAAACAACCCGAACCTGACCAACGTTTTCAACTAACC